>NW_019233544.1:16054-63418 GCF_002742605.1 Olea europaea var. sylvestris
ATATATATATATATATATATATAATTTTTTATTTATTTATTTTTTTTTTTTTTTTTATTATTTTTTTTTTTATATTTTTTTTTTTTTTTTTTGGGCAATAAGTTTTCATAGTTAATTTTAGAAGACTTCAGTAGATCTAGACTGCATCTGACTCTAAAATCTTGGAAAAACCCAAACGGACTTTAAAAATTGTCAAAATGGATCAAATATCTGTTACCTTAATTTGAACCTTTGATATAATAGTTGGCCTAAATATCCTTAAGTTTTTATCTATTACAATTTAGTCCCTAAGGTTTGCAATCACGCAAATTGGACCTTGAACTTGCTAAGATTGCATTGATGCCTCTAACCTCATATATAAACTATGATCATCCGTAATATTAAAACAAACGTCTAATAATCGTAAACTTGCAATTTTTCATAAATTACATTTTGGTCCCTCGACCTGTCAAATATTGCAATTTAAGTGTCGAATTGATTTTGGATTCTCGAATGACTCATATTATAAACTAAAGATATTAAATTTATCATTTCTTTGATTAAATCTTATTTCTTGAAATTCTCATTCTGGTTCCTTATATTTAAGCCACAAATAAAGATTTGGGATACTACAATATTTTCCATCAAAGTAACCTCGTTATCGAAATTGCCTTAGTCATTGAATAGCCTGGCTTCGATATAACATCCTTGAGAGTTTGATTTCACCATTAAACCTTTACTAGATACATTTGATAAATGATAACTTCTAGGTTTCCGCACAAGTCATATCTGGTCGAATGCCTATTGATATAAGCTAGCTTAGAGAATCACCCCCAACGACGAACGAAGCGGGTCACTACACGTCGACACGAAGCCATCAACCCCCCTGGGGGCGCTCTACCTTTACGCGAGGTCATCGAAACTCCGGAGGCGCTCTACCTCTACGCGAGGCCATCGACCCCCTAGGGGCGCTCTACCTTTACGCAAAATCATCTATCCCCTGGAAGTAACCTATGTGGCCACCCCAACACTTAGTCAAAAAATCTCAGATAAATTCACAAAGCACCATGGCGTTATTATAGGCACAACTTCCAGGTGGCAAGTTAAAGATCTCCCAGGAGAACATAGGGTAGTGGGAAAGTCAACATGGGACACGTGGCACCATGATCGCCCGACATTTACCCGACTTTCAGTACTTATAAATACCCCCGAAGGCAACACAGGTAAGGTGATTGACATTTTTTAGCTATTTGAGCTCCATCCTTATTTCTCCTAACACATATACTGATTCTTACATTGGAAGTAAAATTAGGGAGAAAGCCCCGTCCTCACTTTTCAGGTTGTATATGCTAGCCGGAGTAGCAGGAATGTCAATCGCGATCAGGTAGATCAGGAGTTATTATTCTACCACCATTTCATTGGCACCATCTGTGGGAAGTTTCTTCCATTGACCACCAAATCCATGTCAAGAAGACGAACAAGAAGTGATACACGCTTGAGAGCAACAACGACGGAGACGGAATCGGAATCAGTAGCTAGGGGCCCCGACCCACCACCTTCGCCACAATATGTGACATAAAGCCAGTTCAACGCTCTAGAGACCCAGCTAGCTACTATGATGACCCTCTTGCAGAATCATACACGGAGAGCCGCCCTCCTATCGCATTCGGTAGAAGCCGCGCCGCCACCCCAGGAGGCACACATTGAAACTCCGCCTGTCATCCATCCGGTAACTACAGGCTTGGGGGCTCCAGGGGTTACGGTCCTGTAGCCTAACCTACCCATGGTGGATCTGGAACGAAGAATGTAGGAGATCATGACGCAAAAAATAGATGATGCAATATCAAAGAGAAAGGACAAGCGTAGGCAGATGGTCTTAGAAAAGGACCCATTCGCTCCTGAAATCATGGCGGTAACCTTGCCTAAGGGCTTTAAATAGCCTATGATAGAAGCTTACGACGGGGTCACAGATCCACTTGACGATCTCCGGACCTTCATTGATCTAATGAGGCTCTATACAGCACCTGATGCAGTCATGTATCGGTCTTTCCCCTGACCCTCAGGAAAGAAGCTAGAGACTGGGTGGCGACACTTGCCCCCCGATCTATATGAACATTTGATGAACTTTTCAGGAGCTTTGTGACTTACTTTATCAGTAGTAAAAGAAAGAGAAAGATGACCATCGGGCTGACGCAGGTGGTCCAGGAGAAGGACGAGTCTCTACAAGAGTATCTGATCAAATTCAGCAGATCGATCCTTGAAATAGAGGATTTCCAAATGTTAGCAGTGATGACTACGTTGATGAACGGAACTCGAAATTGGGCCTTCAAGATGTCATTTTCCAAGAACCCCCCAGAGTCAATGCACGACCTATTGAAAAAGGGAGACAAGTATATTGATGCCGAAGAAGCAGAGAAGGTCATAGAACACCTCAGGGAGGGATGGGAAATGGAGAGTCACAAGTGAAAGGCGGGAGACGAGCTGAGATCTGCCAACAAAAATAAGCTAAGGAGTGAGCAGACGGGTAAGGGAACCATCTAAAATCGACAAGTCAGGTAAAAATGGGAGGAGCCCAGGACGTTTACCCCTTTAAACACCCCGTGCGTGAAGCTATTGATAAAGATACGAGATATGAAGGAGTTTGAATGGCCGAGGCCCATGGCAACGCCCCCTGACAAAAGAAACCAAGGTAGATACTGTCATTTCCACAAGGATCATAGGCACGATATGAAAGAGTACCTGCAGCTGAAGGAGGAGATCGAGCATCTCCTGAGACGAGAGCTATTGGGTAAATATGTAAAGGACAACTGGGGTAAACAAAAAGTGGAGGACTGCCCCTCGAAAGTGATAAACGTGATTGCAGAGGGATAGCAGGATGTGAAGATTCAAACTCGGTAAGGAAAAGCTACGCGCATTCTCGTGGGATCTGTTCCATCCAAAGGAAAGCGAGTTTTAGTCAGAACATCACTTTTGGCGAGAAGGATTTGGTAGGCGTAGCACACCCCCATGATGATGCCTTGGTGGTAGTAGGCGACATAGCTAATTTCGACTTCAAGAGGGTACTGGTTAATGGAAGAAGCGCTGAAAATGTACTTACATGGGATGCTTTTTTGGGCATAAAGATCTCTCATGACAAGTTAAAAATAGTAACCACCCTCCAACAAGGCTTTTTGGAGGGGCTACGGTAATTTCGGAAGGGATCATGGAACTTCCTGTCATGCTCGACACATATCCGACCGTTGTGATAATTTTGGCAAGCTTCTTAGTTGTAAAAACTCTCATGGCCTATAATGCGATCTACGGTCGGCCATTGCTGAATGCAGTTGGAACCATCCCCTCGACTTATCAGCAATCATGAAATTCCCAACCAGCAAGGGATTCGGGTGTGTACGAGGGGACTAGCAAGCATCTTGGAAATGCTATGTCGCTAGTATATCAGTGAAGGGTACACCATCGGTCATGATGTCGGAGGTCGAACCTCTGAAGGGATGGATCGAACCACTTGACATGATTGAAAGGATCTCTGTATCAAAAGGACGGGAGTTTAGCATCGAGGCCGGTTTGGAATCTAATGAAAAATGAAAGTTGGTAAGATGTCTAACAGATAGCCTAGATGTTTTCGCATGGAGCCTAAACGACATTACTAGGATTAGCCCAGCTATCGCTCAACATCGCCTCGACGTCCTTCCCGGAGCTAAACTAGTAAAGCAGAAAAAAAGGAACCTCGTCCCCGAAAGGCAGGAAGTGGCAAAGGCGGAGGTGGAAAAGATACTACAAGCTAGTTTTAATCAGGAGGTACAGTACCCTGAGTGGTTGACCAACATCGTGTTAGTGAAGAAGTCAAACGGAAAATGGTGCATGTGTGTAGATTACATCGAGCTCAATAAAGCATGCCCAAAGGACTCATACCCACTCTCCCGGATTGACCACCTGGTCGACGCCATGTTAAGTCATGAAAGACTTAGCTTCCTAGATGCATTTTCCTGGTGCTATCAAATCTTTATGGCTGAGCTCGACTAAGAGAAGACATCATTTATCACAGACTCTAGGACATATTGTTACACGGCTATGTCGTTCGGTCTAAAAATTGCAGGAGCAACCTACCAAAAGATGGCGAATAGAGTCTTTCGGGAGTTGATTAGAAATGTCATAGAAGCCTACGTCGACGACATAGTAGTGAAAAGTGCCGAAGCTATCGATCATGTCGCTTGTCTATAGAAAGTATTTGATGTGGCTCAACACAATAACTTGAAGTTCAACCCAAAGAAGTGTGTCTTCGGTACTGTCGGCGAGAAGTTTCTAGTCTTCATCATCACCCAAAGAGGAATTGAGGAAAACCCTGACAAGATACAGACGATACTGGAAATGAAGAACCCCACTACTAAAAAAGAGGTTCAGCGGTTGAGAGGGCGCATAGCGGCCCTCAATCACTTCATGAGTCTGGCGACAGATAAGTGCTACCACTTCTTTAAAGACATAAGGGGCTCCACCAATTTCGTGTGGACTCAAGAGTGCAAAGAATCGCTGGAATCCTTAAAGAAGTCACTACAGCAGCCTCCTATTCTGACCAGCCCATGCCCGGGTGACGTACTGTGTCTCTACCTTGTGGTGTCGCCACGGACAGTCAGCGTCGTTCTTGTGAAAGAACTCCCAGAGGCATAAAAACTAGTCTACTACATTAGTCAGGTCCTTAAAGGCGTAGAGACAAGGAACAGTTTGGCCGAACAGCTGGTGCTCACGTTGATTGTTGCGGCGAGGAAGCTTAGACCTTACTTTCAATGTTCTACGGTGTAAATAATGACTGACCAACCCATCAAGCAGATCCTACATCGATCGAAAACCTCTAGAGACTATAGAAATGGGTGATTGAAATAAGTGAGTTTGACATTGAATTTAAGGCCAGGATGGCCATCAAAGCATGGGCTCTGGCAGACTTCATTGCCGATCTCACCATTTTGATAGAGCTCCCAGAAGGGCAGAAGGCAGATTGGAAGATCTTTGTAGATGGTTCCTCAAATGCAAAGGGATCGGGAGTAGGAATCATAATGATCGGACCAGACTTCGAAGAATTGGAATACTCCCTGCACTTCGAGTTCCCTGCTACCAATAACGACGTCGAGTATGAGGCAGTCATCATAGGCTTGGGTTTGGCAGCAAGGCTGTGAGTGACTTCATTAGAGGAATGCAGTGACTCACAGCTAATAGTATGGTAAGTATCTGGAGAGTAAGAAGTAAAGGATGGGAGGATGGCAGCATACCTAATGAAAGTAAGGGATTTGCAAAAGAGGGATCGCAAACTTTAAGGTGACAAAGGTCTCGCGAAGAGATAATGAACATGCAAAAGCACTAGGAAAGCTCGCATCGGCCAACCCAAAAAACTTACCTCGGACAGCGAGTGTGCAAGTCCTACAACAATCCAGCATTCAGTGCTAGGCTGAGGTGAAATATATCGAATATGAGGAAAGTTGGATGGATCCGATAATCAAATATCTAGCAGAAAATAAGGTGCCGTAAGACTCCCTAGAGGCGAGGAGATTGAAAGCTCGAGCAGCTTCATTTACCATTATCGATGGATAGCTCTACATGTAGGGTTTTACCATGCTATATCTGACATGCATACGTCCCATCAAAGCCAAAGAAGTACTATTTGAGGTACATGTCGGGACCTGCAGTAACCACCAAGGGGCAACATCCCTTGCCTTCAAAATTCTGCGACAGGGTTACTATTGGCCAACTATGAAAGAGGATGCCAAAGAGTTGGTACAAAAATGTGACACATTCCAGCGTCATGGAAATCTGATCCATGTCCCAGCCGAACAACTGGTAACCATATTCGAGGTGTGCCAATTTTTTTAGTGGGGAATGGACATTCTAGGACCTCTGTTTACGGCAAAGGGCATAGGAAGTTTTTGTTGGTCGCCATCGACTACTTCACTAAATGGGTATAGGCGGAGCCACTGGTGACCATTACGACAGGAAAGATACAAGGCTTTGTATGGAAAAATATAATATGTCAGCTCGAAATACCTAGGGTATTGGTGACGGATAACGACAAACAGTTTGATAATCATAGTTTCAAGACCTTTTGTACAAGTTATCACATCGATCATAGACTTATCTCGGTCGTCCACCCTCAATTGAACAGGCAAGTTGAAGTGATAAACCGAGTCATTCTCTGGGATCTGAAGACCAGATTGAAAAAGGAGAAAGGGCTATGGGCAGATGAGCTACCTAATGTGCTATGGGCATATCACACGACTCCATGAGAAACGATCGAAGAAATGCCATTCGGACTAACCTTTGGGATGGAAGCAGTAAACCCAGTTGAGATCTTAAGCGAGACCAGTAGGACAAAAGTCAAGTCGCCAGATGACACTGGGACTAGAGGGTAACTCGACCTGCTTGAGGAGGTAAGGGAAAAGGCGGCGATCAAGATGATGGCCTATAAACGAAGAGCCGTTGGGTACTTCAATTGGAGGGTGAAACCAAGAATCTTTCAGCCAGGAGACCTCGTTTTAAGGGATGCAGCAGCAGGACACCCTTGGCAAAACTCGAACCAAACTGGGAAAGCCCGTATGAGGTAATTCGTAGCCTGGGGAAGGGAGCTTATAGCATGAAAGACATGAGAGGAAGATCACTGGGTAGGCCATGGAACGCAGAGCATCTCAAAAGATATTACCAGTAGACTTCAGGATAGATGCACGGGCTATGTCTTGTAAATTCTGTAAAATAGGTTGCGTTTTTTATTCCCTCCATGTAATGCCTTACAAAGCCATTTTTAGTTACAATTATTTATCATGTCTAATGAAAGACCTTGGTAGTGACAGATGATGAGGGCGCTAAAGAAGGGCCAGCCTAGCTGGGACGTCCCAGTGTGCCTACTGAGCTCACGAATCCAAGTATTTTTTTATGCTAACATGCAATCTTAAATCTCATGCTAATCCCGTGAAGACATACGATCAACATAGCCCACATGGCTAGGCGGAGAGCCTTAAAAAGCCAAAAAATTGGTTAAGGCCCTTAACCGCCAAAAAATCTCTTGACTGTTGACATAGCCTACACGGTTAGGTAGAGAGACTTGAAAAGCCAAAAAATTGGCTAAGATCCTTAACCGCTAAACCACCTTTTAACGGTCGACATAGCCTACACGGCTAGGTGGAGAGCCTTAAAAAGCTAAAAAATTGGCTAAGGCCCTTAATCGCCATACCACCTCCTGACGGTCGACATAGCCCACGCAGCTAGGCGGAGAACCTTGAAAAGCCAAAAAATTGGCTAAGGTCTTTAACCACTAGACTCCTCTCCCAATGGCTAACTTAGCCCACGTGACTAGGCGGAAAGCCTTAAATGTTCAGAATGTTGGCTAAGGCTGTCAACCATTATATTCAAGCCTAGCGTGTGCAGGACGAATGACATTCACCCATGCTATCAAACGACTGAACGTGGAAGACAAGACTAGGAAAAAAACAAGTTAAAAGAATGATGCGTTCAACATTAATGACAGCTGATAACATAGCATTCATACAAAAAGCGTGTGATGTGCTCTTGCCCACGCCCCGGATAAGTAGGGAATGATGCTACCAGTAGAAATAAAAGGTAACACAAAAAAGAGGGAAACTAACAAAAGATGCTACTACTAAGCCATGTTTCAACTCGAAGGGGAAGCACCACCATCACCGCCCCACAACGAATGATCGAGTGACCTAGATGGCTGCGCCCTACTCTCATTTTCCTTGCGCTACGTAAGGAACTTATCAAAACCTGAAGGATCAATAGAAGGGTGCTCGGTCAATATCCACTCCTTGGTTAGTTTGATGGAATCACCATCGCCTTGCCCCCGTATGAATGCAAGGCCCTGGTATAATCAGATGATAACTTGTACTGCTCCACAGATGCCTCTAAGTAGCTAGTATTCTCAGCAGAGGCCTTCTACCTCTCGACTGCCTCCTCTGGAGCACGAGCTAACAGAGACCGCAAATTGTCATTCTCTATCTCCTACTCGCGGGCTCGAGCCTCCGACGTCTCTAGAGATTTCTTCAAGGAAGATATCTTATTCTTGTAATGATAAGCCTCTTTCTTCTTTTCTTCTGCAAGAGTCTTCAACTCTAAGGCCTGGTGATGACTCGATTCAGCAAGTCCGGTCTGAAAGGCCACCACCTAAGAATGAGGAGACAATGTGAGAGTCAAGTAGTAAAACCATGCTCAAAAAATAAAATTCAGTGTAAAAAAGATATGGAATTATAAACATACCCTCGGGAGATAAACCGCTACAGCCCTCTCGATGTCGTCTGCGCTGCGTCCTATAATCGCCATGGCCTGAGCGGATGTCACCAAAGACTTAAGCACCCCCATCTCATGATAGCTCCGAGTAGGAGGAAACCCAAAATTCGGAAGTAAATCATTGGGCTCACACTGCATATAGCTGGAAGCACCTGGCCTAGAAGCTGGGACAACCTCGATAGGCTCATCCAAAGGCTCGGGGTCTCTTGTGCCATCTGAGACCTTCCTCCCTGGATGGCTATCTTCTTCCTTTTTAAAGGGATGGGAGATGGATCAATATCGCTCATACGCCCCTACTCGGGCATAGAATCTATGGTTTCCTCCAAATCAAACTCCATCCCTGCACATAAAAAGTAAGGTCCATTAAGTTTACAAAAAGAAATATGGGAGTATGAAGTAAGAAATAGGACCTTGAGAGCTTATCGTCAATAGGAGCAAGGTCCTCGTCGCCACCTAGCAAGGTTTTCAATACCTCGTCAAAGTCAAAATCCATATCTATATATATAAGCCAAAACTCATTAGCCCAGAAAAACAACAAGCAAAAAATATGTGCAAGCAAAATATCACAAAAATCAACAAAACCACCTACCAATAGGACGACTCATCCCTACTATTAGCATGCTCTTCATGGTCAGAACCAATCCTAAGTTAGGTGCGAGGGGGTACATCGACCAACTCCTGAATTTGAGTTTTTAGAAGAGAAGTAATTTCTACTTGGCTATTGAAAGGTGAATTTGGGGATGCCGCCAGTTGGTATTGAAGGGGAATGGACCTTCGGGAGGCTGGGCAAAGGAGAATCAGGATTTTCACCCGTTGTTCGAATTCCTAAACTTGGGAAAGAGCAAAGGGATCCTAGTAATGAAAAAGACAAACGCATTGCACCGAGCCAATTTGTGCATCTCGAAGACGCACCTAAAAAGGACTATAGAAAGCGGAATTCTCCTCTTAAGGCAAACATACAAGAAATACAATGCATCCTCCATGTGTTGGGGTTAATTTGACTAGGGGTAAGGTGGAATTCATTGAAAATTGACACCAAGAAGGGGTGAATGAGAAACCGAAAACCTCCATCCATAATGTCCTTATACACGGCTACCTCACGCGGATCGGATCTGGAAAGTCTTTCTTTGGGACTTGGGGATCTATAGACGTAATTATTGACCCTATCATACCTAGCGAGACATTTTTCCAACTTAAGTGAGGAATTGTAGAGACTATAACTTTTTAGACTTTCAAGAAGAACGATCTCGCCAGTCGGATCCCGCCCGATTTCTAAGTTTTGGTTTGGAGACTTGGTGGAGCCAATATGTCTCTTGGGAGAATTTGAAATAAATGCCTAAGAATCAGCTGAAAGGGTTCAGCTATCAAATTCACAAGGGAACCCATCGGACGAAGGGGGGAGGTCGAAAGAGTTCAGCTGGTCGGAGGAGCGACCAGCCTCGTAGATGGGAGGTGGGGGCTGGTCGGCCGACCAGCTAGCCGAATTTTTTTCGGCGTCCCCCCACCACTACTTTCGTCGGAAGAAGAAGAAAAAATGATAGTCTTGTACATGATTTTACAAAAAATGAAGAAAAAGGATAGAGTTACCTTGGAAGAGAGGGGAGACTAAGATATTGGGAGGAGGAGAAAATGATTCACATGTGAGGGACCACCTCTTTTTTATAAGCAATAAAATTTGAATTCTTTTGGGGGGAAAATTCTCTCCAAGTTAGGGACCATTGGGTGGATGCCAAGTCTGCAATGAAGTAGGCCTTCCACTTTAAATGATGTTGCTCGACTTATTTAGGCGAATGACAAAAAAAGGGCCATGATGGGGAATTACTACCCCTTGTCGAATAACATTGATAAGGGGCAGGGGGTGAATGATATAAGCTAGCCTAGAGAACCATCCCCATCGACAAACGAGGCCGGTCACTAGACGTCGACGCGAAGCCATTGACCTCTCTGGGGGTGCTCTAACTTTACGCGAAGCCATCGACCCCCCCGAGGCCCTCTACCTTTATGTGAGGTCATCGACCCCCCGAGGGCGCTCTACCTCTACGCGAGGCCATCAACCCCCCGAGTTGCTACCTTTACGCGAGGCCATCGATCCCCCGAGGCGCTCTACTTTTACATAAAATCATCTATCCCTCGGAAGTGACCTATGTGGCCACCCTAACACTTTAGTCAAAAAATCTCAGGTAAATTGACAAAACTCCATGGCAGTTATTATGAGCACAACCTCCAAGCGAGACGTTAGAGATACACCAAGAGAACATGGGGTAGTGGGAAAGTCAACATGGGACACGTGGCACCATGATCGCCTAGCACTCACCTGACTTTCAGCACCTATAAATATCCCCGAAGGCGACATAGGTAAGGTGATTAACATTTTTTAGCTATCTGAACTCCATCCTCATTTCTCCTAACACATATACTGATTCTTATGCCGGAGGTAAAATGGGGAAGAAAGCCCTGTCCTTACTTTTCAGGTTGTATATGCTCGCTGGAGTAGCAGGAATACCAATAGCCACCAGGTAGATTAGAAGGTATTATCCCACCACCATTTAACCTATTATTGGTTTCCACTTTCGTCAAAATTTTATAACGACTTGTGAATCTTGGTTGGAAGTACCCTTTCTTTCGAAACCTAGGATTCCTCGCATTGGTACTTCTTTCAAACAATTTTCTTTTCAACTATACTTTCATTGATCCTAACCCATTTTGATCATTTTATTAATTTGCTTAATAGCCTGAATCGTCTATTGAACTAGCTCTCGTCCAATTAATTGTAGTTTACCGACTTCATCTTATTAAGAAGTGTAACCAGCACTTTCCAATATATAACAAATCATAGGGATCGATTCCAATAGTCGCCTAATAACTTTTATAGGACAAATTTTGATAATGGTATATGCTTTTTTTGACATCCTCCCAAATTCTACACATGATAGAAACGTAAACTCATATATATAAAGAGTTTGTTAGAATTGACCGTTTGACTAAGGATGATAAGTTCTTTTAAAGTTTAACTTGATTCCCATTTCTTAGTGCAAACTTTTCCTATACTTGAGGTAAACCTCATGTTATGTTTGTGACTCAAAGTCGATATGATTTTGGAAGTATAATTCATGGAGGAAGGCTCTAGATAATGTTGGTTTTGAAGTCCGATTTGTTAAGGGATCAAATTTGATCATTAATTTGGAGTTTGATTGGGAAAAGGGCTTTTGGAATTGATGAAGAAGTGTTTTGGAAACACATAGATGGAGAGAAGAGCGTCGGGGCACTGGCAACACACAACATAGACAGGGCACAGGGGACTATTACACCAATCAAATGCAATAATTGACAATTCCCAGTAAAATAATTTCTAGGCAATTCAATTCCCTAGAATTCGTTTTCTTTCCACCCAAATTCCATCTTTGCAATCAAACGGACCCTTAGATCATTGTTGTATTTATTAGAAACTTGAGACAATTGTTTAGATTTAGATTGAGAGAATTAAATCTTATAAAGACAATTTTAGTTTCATGGTATAGTAAATTCTCCTCTTCTTCCACAAAAGTTTTATGTGTTATGTAATCTATTATTTTCCTATTGCCCGTATTTTCTTGTTCTTCAATAATTTGGCCAAATTCTCAATAAATTGGTATCAGAGCTGAAGGTTTTTCGACGAGTTCTTAAAAGGTCCAAATTAGATATTAAAATGGGGTTCAAACAAGATCAATTGTTCTAAGGATGACAAATATGAAATTTGAGATTTCACTTTTAGATTGTCGTGGTAGATTCTTTTTATGATATAGATCAAGATGTGAGTGATTCTTGCTCAATTGGATCTTGATGATGATTTCTTGGGAATAGATAAAATGCTTGCAATAATGACTATGGAAGAGAAGCAATGCAAGGATCGAAAAGCCCTATCATAGATACATCTTCATCTTTCTAATCAAATTCCTCAGGACATGGTAAACAGAAAATTGTCGTGGGATTGTGATTAAATTGGAGCAAATTTGTGTGTTAAAGAGTTTGACCAGTAAGGTACACTTAAAGCAATATTTGTATTCTAAAATAAAAGGTTGATCTTTTAGAAGTTCATCTACCAGTATTCAGTTACGTTTGATGAAGATGATTTAAGGCTAATATTGTTATGTTCATTGTCACCTTCGTATGTGACTTTTAGAGATATCATTCTATGGTTGGGATACTCTTATCGTTAACAGGTATATGATATGCTCTATTCTAAGGAGAAGATGAAGCACGAGGTTGTTGGATCTAAGACCCAGGCAGATGGTCTTATTATTCATAAGAGGAAGACAGGTAACCATGGAAGGGATAGATCAATGATAACAACCGTGATAAAATTATGTTGGTATTGCACATGAAGAGGGATTGCTATAAGTAGCAGAACAGGCTTACTATTATAGATTAGAAGGAACAACCAAAAAATTTCGGTAATGTTAATCTTGTAGAAAAAGACAATGATAGGATCTTTTGACAATTATTGATGGTGATTTTGAATTTGACAAAAACTGGATTCTTGATTCACCTTGAATTTTCATATGTGTTTGAATCGGTATTGGAGTTCTTCATATTCTGTGATGATGAAAAATAATGAATTTGTAAATTAGCTAGATTGGTAATGTCAAAATCAAGATGTTTGATGAGACGGTTAGAACACTTGGTCAGTTTCAAAATGTTCTAGGTATAACTAGGAATTTAATCTCTTGAGTACTCTTGATTAGGGTAAAAGTATACTAGTGGAGATGAAGCTTTGAAAGTTAGCAAAGGTGCCCGAGTTGTGTTAGAGGGACGAAGAAAGTCTTGGTTATATGTGTTAGAAGATTTGACAGTCACCATGGATGCAACTGCAGATATAGCTGCAACTTATGGCTCAATAAAAAATAACTCAGGTAGAGTTGGCTGTGATTGGGTTGTCTCTGGTGATTTGGACAATAATATTGAGAATTTTTTTCTATAACTCACGCGGAGCTAGTTGTGATCTTATTGATCACATTTTCTAATAGTAATTTGAGTAAATTTGACAACTTAGGTGGAGTTGGAAGTGGTCATGGTGATTCGAGCATATTTGGTGACTTCGTTGGAGTTGGAGGTAATGAGACGATTCAAGTAAAGTTGGCATGTAAGATAGTTCTGTCGGTAAGTAGAGCTTAAATTTAATTTACAATTAATGATTATACCAAACATGGGCATGGTGGATAAGTTGGGGAACGATTTGAGGAGTGAAGACTTAATTCCTTGCTATGAAATTTGTGTTAAGGTAGAGTTTTTTATGTTCGTGACTTAAATTCCATATGATTTAGAAGTTTGATTCATGGAGTAAGCCAAGATAATGTTAGTTTAGAAGTCCAGTTTGTTAAGGGATCAAATTTCATCATAGATTGAGAGTTCGATTAGGAAAAGGACTTTGGAATTGATAAAGAAATGTTTTGGAAACACAAGGGTGGAATTGGGAGGGTCGACACCCAAGGTAGACAAGGCACGAGGCATTGCGATGCCTGACAAAAGGATTCTTTATTGAATTTGGCTGGGATTTTTGTGCTCTACTTTATCTAGAACTTCAAGATTGGGTTCCTATAAACACTCCATTAGATAAAGTAGAGCACAAAAATCCCGGCCAAATTCAACATAGAATCCTTTTGCTATTAGATTATTGTTGTATACATTAAAAACTTGAGAGAATTAAATCTTGTAAGGGCAATTTTAGCTTCTTTGTATAATAAATTCTCCTTGATGAGTGTATTTTACTCATGAGTTTTATAATATTTTAACGTAATTATTGGCTAGATCTAATAAGTATTGAACATTTTTAATGTATTTATTAGTGCTATTTTATTGGTTTTGGTGAGATGGTGCTAATGATGGTAATGGTGGAGAAAACAAATGACTTGGAATCAAAAGAAGAAAAAATGAAAAAATAAGACTACCCAAGAAATTGCATCTTGATGCCACCAGAAGAGCCGAAGAGATAGAACTATATCGCGGCGCCCCCCAAAAAAAAAAGAACAGTAGATTTGTGCCGCTAATAATAATAATGGTGGAGAAAACAAATGACTTGGAAACAAGAGAAGAAAAATGAGAAGAAAAGGGCAAAAGAGTCAATTTACCATATTAAAATAATAAAAAAATAAGATTACCCAAAAAATTTCACCTTGATGCCACCAGAAGAGTCGAAGAGATAGAACTATGGCACCTTCGCGCCACAGAAGAAGCAAGGAATAATAGATTTGTGGTGTCGCAACACCACCCATAAATTGATACATAGCCACAATGCCCATAAAAACTCCAAATTAGGGAAAATGTGAAGAGGAGTATAAATACAAGAATGGTAGGACTTTTGGAGAGTTCTATATATTTAGATACACAAGAACACAATTTGAGATTGAGATAGCAAAATCAAGGGAGAAAAATGACAAATCAAGAGCTAGGGATTGGAATCAAGATTTGAAGCAAGAAAATGAACTTGGTGCAAGATTCATTTACTTATCCGCTTATCAATTCAAACCCAATGATGTACTTCAATACTATTAATTTTTTTCTTCTATTATTATGAGTAACTATGTTTTTCTACTAGGACAAACAATGTAATCTTTTTATATCATTTCATTTTTTTATTCAAGATTTAAGTTCTTTCATTATATATGAGTTAATTTTAATTATGTATTTAATGCTTTGAATTACTTTGATTTTGTAAATATATTACGAATTGAAAGGTGAGTTTGAGATTTAGATCACATATTGAAATTCAGTAATTTAGTATAACATATAAAAGTACCTATACGAATTGTTGTGGTCATTATATGAATTAAATAGATAGTACATTTAACTAAGATTGATTCATATAGAGATAAGGTATTTAAATAGACTAAATCAAAACTTGAGAGAAATAAATTGAATACAATAAAAGAATTCGATCAAACACTACACTAAATTTATGAATCTTGAATTCATATTTAAAGGTGATCAATAGATGAAATCGATATATCCTTATATCAATTCCATATTTGAATTTTCAATCGATCTTTGTGTGCATATTACTCTTTTCAATTACTAGATATAGTTAGAAAAAAAATAATCACCAAATCACAATTCCTGGTTTAATATCAAATAGAAGTTGGAAATAATAAAATAAGCATTGAAGTGTAATTCTTGTGGGATCAAGGTCCACTACATTACTTGGTACTATATCGTACACTAGTAATATAAAAAGTGCAACAAGTCTTTGACGCCGTTGTTGGGGGTTATTTACATTTAGTCTTAATATATTTTAGTTTAACTATTATTTGATTAGATTATTTTTCTTATTTACTAGATAAAAGGTGTTCGTTGTATGCTCCGTTCCCAAGACGACGATCTAGAGCTATTTGATCCGAGAACAAAACATACCTTCAGATGCAGACTTAAAGAACACAAACAAAAATAGAAACATCAGATGTCTGACAATCAAAACATTTGATGCAGCCAATTGATTAAGTAGTTGCAAGGGTAGCAGCACCACTAGATCATCAACATGATCGAGTGGAGATAAATGAGGGAAACTTGCTAGTCTCAATGCTCTCGATGCCCATAACAATGACCACGATCTCCATTATAATACATCAAGATTTTTGGTGAATAACTTTCGGGTAAGGGCTGACTAGACCAACTTAGCTAGCAACACTCTTCAATTATACGATTTAACTCGTGAAAATCTGTACACATATCTCCCAATTCCTCAAAACTTGTCAGAATTTTCATGTTTCAAGAGTTAATGAAGACAACATCAAGCTACAGTTATTCCTTTATATATAGTGAGATAGAGCATTGTAGTTGTTAAATGCCGAACCTCAATGAAGCGTTATTACCTAGAAAGAACCAACTAGAAAGCTTTACAACAAATTCTTCCCATCGGCAAAAGTTGCAAAGACCAGATTGGAAATTTAAACAATCCAACATAGAGATAAGAAGAGATATCATTAAGCGTAGAATAGATTCAAGGAGTTGTATGAGAAAGTGTTCTAATCATGGGATCACCATAAGTAATCAAGTGCAATACTTCTACACTAGATCAATCATTGAAAAATCAATTCAACAATGCAAGTATTTATTCGAGTTAATTGCCACTATATATTCATTGTTCTCACTAGAAAGAATGTTATCATAAAAGGCTGCTGAAATTTATGAATTAGACAACACAACTTTTATCAATGCACAAATAGTAGATCTGACAAAACATGTACAGTTACTAGTGAAATCACAATTAAAAGGGGCACATACAGTGATGGCTAGTCCATCATGTGAAAATTGTAGAGCTAGTCATCCCAAAGAAAATTGTTTGTCTATGGACTTTCTTAAGGAACACGTTAACTTCATTCAAAATGTCTCTCACAACCTATATGGACATACATATAATCCAGAAGGAGACAATATCTGAACTTCAGATTTGCAAAAGATATTCAATCAGTACATACAGAAGATAGATAAGATATTCTAACAAATTGATACAAACATTTAAATCAGTAAGCATCTATTAAGAGATGGAGACACTGATTGTTCAGATAGCTCAACAGCTTGCAGAATGCCAACAATGGACATTGTCGGCTATACAATGTTCAATCCTAAATAGCAAGTGCAAGCTATCGCAACCAGAAGTGGAGTACAACTGCCAGATTTACATATGATGAGGATAGATAGAAAAACAAAAAGGGTATAAGTTGAAGAAGCTAACAAGGAAGAAAAAATTGCACCAATAAGAAAAGAGAATGAAGTGGGAACAGAAACACCCACAGTGAGAGCACCAAATCCCATCAAGACTTATTTACTGCCAATTTCTTTCCCTTAACAGCTGTAGAAAATGAAATTGGACAAGCAATTTGCTAAATTTGTAGAAGTTTTCAAGAAATTGCACATAAACATAGTCTTCACAGATGCATTAGGACAAATATCCAGTTATTCCAAAATTTTGAAGGAAATTCTTTCCAACAAAAGAAAGATAGAGAACATGAGACTACCTATCTGAACGAGTAATGTAGTGCAATTTTCCTGAAGAAGCTACCTCATAAACTAAAGAACATGAGGAGTTTTACTATACCTTGTACCATTGTTTCTAATTATTTTGGGCATTCCTTATGTGGCTTAGGTGATAGTATTAACTTAATAACACTCTCTATTTATAGATATCTTAGATTGAGATAAGCAAAATGAACAACAATATCTTTGTAGCTAATGGATAGGTTCATCAAAAGACCAAAGGAAATCATATTTCAGAAGTGCTAATCAAGGTTGATAAATTCATCTTCCCAATAGATTTCATTATCATGGACACCAAAGATGATTAAAATATTCCTCTAATCTTGGAAAGACCTTTCTTGGCCACTGGAAGAGTACTTATCGACATATATGATGGAATGATGATTTTTAGAGTAGACAATGAGAATGTTATATTCAATGTGTTCAAAGCTATGAAACACCTATTGACTTCATATACTTGTTGCCAAATAGATGTTCTTGATGAGCTTGTAGTTGATACATTTGAGGTAGAACATATAGCAATCCTATGTGAAGAAGATATTGCATAATCAGAGTCAGAGAATGCAGAAAGAAAATAATGTGATATACAGTTGTCTGTGCAATCCATGGGAGGAGACATGGTAATATGAGTCTCTTGGTGCAAATCCATCAACGTCAGTACCCTCACTAGAAAAAGTCAGAAGTCTTGAGTTAAAGCCTTTGACATTATATCTATGCTATGCTTATTTGGGAGATTTTGATACATTTCCGGTAATCATTGCAAATGATATGACAGAGGAGGAGGAAAAATGTCATTGGAGGCACTAAAGGGCACAAAATTGTGATTGGATGGATAATAATGGATATTTGAAGAATAAGTCCTATTCTTGACATGCATAAAATCTTAATGGAGGACAAATTGAATCTATCAGTGGAAGGTCAGCACAGATTAAATCCAACTTTGGATGAAGTAGTAAGAAAAGAAGTTTCGAAATTACTAGATTCAGAGATTATCTATCCCATCTCAGATAGTTTTTGGGTGAGTCCAGTATATGTAGTGCCTAAGAAGGGTAAAATTACAATAAGAAGAACAAAAATAATGAGTTGATTCTAGGCTAGTAATTAGGTGGAAAGTGTGTATTGATTATATAAAGCCGAATAATACTACAAGAAAATTTCACCTTTCATTGCCCTTCATTGATTAGATGTTGGAAAGGTTAGTAGGTTACTTTCATTAATGTTTTTTGGACGAATATTTAGGGTACAATCGAATAGCAATTGCTTTAGAAAATCAAGAGAAAACAATATTCACATGTCCATATGGTACTTTTGCCTTTATTAGAATGGTTGTTGACCTATGCAATGCACTTGTAACCTTTCAGTGTTGCATGATGACCATATTTTTTGACATGGTGAATAAGTACATTGAGATATTTGTGGATAACTTTTTAGTATTTGGTGATTCTTTTGATGATTGCTTGGAACACCTATCTCTAGTGTTAAAAGGTGTGAAGAAAATAATCTGATGCTTAATTGGGAGAAGTATCATTTTATGGTAAGGGAATGAAAGCGCTAAACATAGGATCTCTTTACAGGGTATTGAAGTTGACAAAGCTAAGATATAATTGATTGAAAAATTGAAACCGCCTAATTCAATTAAAGGGATCAAAGGCTATTTAGGATACACACTGGTCAATAGAAGACGCATTCAGGACTTTTCGAAGACCACAAAACCTTTTTGCAGCATACCAGAGAAGAATGTGTCATTTGACTTCTCTGATAAATGTTTAAATGCTTTCAACACTTTGAAAAAAAAGTTAATCTTTACACCTGTTATAGTGGCTCCAGACTGGGTATCATAGCTTCTGCAGATCATATTATAGGCACCAAAGAATTGGTAATATTTCGGCCCGTCATGAGATGTCGCCAAACAATATTCTAAATTTGGAAATATTTGATATATAAGATGTTAATTTCATGGAACCTTTTCCATCGTGCTATAACAATCGATACATCTTAGTGACGGTTGACTACATATCAAAATTAGTGAAAGCCAAGGCCTTGCCCACCAATGATATAAAGATGGTAGTATGATTTATAAAGAAATATTTTCAATTGCTATGGATAACCTAAAGTCATAATAAATGATTTTGGAACTCACTTTCATAATCGGTTATTCAAGGTAGTACTTCACAATTATGGAGTAAAGCATCTAATTGTCATACTATATCATCCTTAGACAAGTGGTTAGTTTGAAACTTCTAATAGACAGTTGAAAAGAACTTTGAAACTTTGTGGGCCTATCGCACTGCATACAAGGCCTATTGGAATATCACCTCACCGAATAGTGCTTGGAAAAAGCTTGCCACTTACCTGTTGAGTTTAAGCATGGAGTATACTGGGGCCCTGAAACAATTGAACATGAACTTAGAGAAGGTACAGCTTCATAAATTTGAAGAATTTAAAAGAGAAGCCCATGAAAATGTATCCATATACAAAGAAAGGACAAAAGCAGTGGTATGGCAAAAACATTCGACAATGAATTTTCAGAGTGAGAGATCACGTGTTCTTGTATAATTCTAGACTAAAAATCTTTTTCGAGAAAATTTTGAAATCAAGGTGGTCCAAAAAACTCTTTCTACTGCTAAAGAAAGCCTTGAACTCATTGTTCCATAATAATAATAGTACAAAGTCAAGCTAATGATTTTAAAGAAGTTTTTTGAGAAATAACCCAAGCTCTATCCCTTACTTATAACTTAATCTTAATTTCTAGTTTGTTTCTTTTATTTTTGGTAACATTCTCATTGTGGTTTGTAGGACGAATCTCAAGTTTGGGGATGAGACCAAGCATGGATGAGACATTGAAATTCAAACCATCAAGTTTAGGAGAGTAAATCAAATTTATAATGGAGAAAAAAATGTTTGAAAGATGTCAAAGACTCCAAAAAAAAAAAAAAAAAAAAAATTCAGAACATATTGCCCACCTGAATAGGGATGCCGCAGCGCCTCCCAATTGCACCATGGCATTGCGATGCCCATAATATCCCACACTCGACAAAATGGTGGCTCTGTGAACTTTCCTCTCCCCCCATCCCCACGATTTTTTGGTTATATTTTTCTATTCCCTTTTTTGCTTTTCTCTCTTTTTTAATACATACACCTTCCATTATATTTTCCAATTCTCATATAACCCACACAACTATACTATCCCTCATCCCTAAATCTCTCTTTGGTCCTACTTCTCTTTCTCTTCCTTTCATCTATTCCACATACAAATTTGCTACAAACATCACAAACCTATCTCAAAATATATTAATTTCATATATCTTCCACCTCAACATCACATTCCTCCCCTATTTCCTTCCAACTTATCAAGTTCTACTCAATAATCAAATTACACCACAAGCTCAAAGATTCACTTCCATTACCTTCGACTTCGTGGGCTTTCTAAACAAGGAATGGTAAGTATCTATACTTTTCTTGGGATTTTTGTGTTAATTTGTGATATATTACACTTGGTGTTGGATGAAATATGGGAAGTTCTTTTGGATTTTGGCAGATTGTGATGATTTGGCACTTTGAGATGTTGAATTTATGATTGAGGTTAGGTTTAAAAGAAGTTTGGGGAAATTCTAGATTTGAATTGTGAAAGGTTTGCATGGTGTTCGTCAAAATTCCTAAGAGAACTTAAACTCCTTTGGTAGCATATTTGATAATTTTGACTACTTATATAGATATTGTGGAATTTCCAAAAATATTATTTAAGTGTTGAGTAGATAGTGGTGAATTGATTTTTTTGGGTATTGTGATGGTCGGAAATTCATCATATTTTCTAAAGTTTGTAGTGGGTTTTTTGAGGACATTGTTGGGTTTGCTTATGGTGGTAGAAATTGATTGAATTTGTTTTTTTAGAGTTCACCATGCCACCTAAAAAGAAATCAAAATCCTCGACCTCATCTTCTAATCTTTTAACAGTAGTAAATTTATGAACATTGAAATAGAGAAAGGTAATTCACAAGAATTGTGTTCCAGAATGGAGTTTTGATAAACTTGAAATTTATATGAGGGAGCAAATTGAAGGTCAAAATTGGAAGTTGTTTACAAAACAATCACAATCAGGGTTGATATTAGTGGTGAGGGAGTTTTACTCTAATTCTAAGGACTGCGGGATTTAAAAGTTTATGTGCGGAACACGTAGATTCGTTTTGACATATGCTCGATCAATAGGTTCTGTAGATTGCCAAATATTGATGAAGATGATTTCTCCAGACTACATGAAGAGGAGATAGTACACCCAAAGGACATAATTTGGTAGTTGGCCAATCCAGACACTAGATAAAAAACAAATAAAAAAAAACCGATGTCACTAATTTTTTGACCACGGGCATGTATGCTGAATGCAATGCGTGACATTATTTCATATGTGCTAAACTTTTGCCTAGCATCAATATTAGTGAAGTAACAAAAGAATGGTGCATTATTGAACTATGCCATTTAGAGGGGCCTCAGCATTGATGTGGGCACGGTTATTCAGACCAATTTCTTGAATATAGTTATAGGTTCTACAATTGTCGATTTGGGTTACTCTTCACTGATGTATGCTCTATGTAGAAAATGGAGAAGATGTGACATCCCTAGCAGATGGGTAGTTTATCCTAAACCAGCAATAGCTAAGAAGATCATTTAGTAGTTCGCTAGTAAGCACTATTCACAAGAGCCCTACCACAGGACATAGAGGTACAACATCTTGTCTTTATCGACCTTCATCTGTCAATGAGCAGAATGAGGACATTATTGGTTAGGTTAAGGCTTTGTAGCATCAATTTATACAGAGATTGAACGAGCTGGAATTGAGCCATAAACAAAGACATCATGCGATCTAACATCAACTTAATAAATTTCAAAACTCAATGCATCTATAATATCAATATTAGAATAAGTTCTTCGTTGTGTAGACCTCTACATATCCCTACATGACATTTCCTCAATAGTTTATGTTCCCATATCATTCCACCACCAAGGAACCACCTCATCAAGGCAACAGCAATGACACCAACAGATGTATTCAAGAAAGTCCTAACCCTTTTTTGTATTTATCTTTACATTAGGGACAATGTATATTATAAGTTTGGGAATGAATCATCAGTTTTCAATTGTTATTGTCAGTAGTTCAGTATTTTGTATCTTTATGCTTGTGTGATATGGTTTTATTTCGTGTGTTTTGTGTAATAATAAATAAATAAATAAATAAATTTGCATACTTGTGTGAGTTAAATCGCCTTGTCAGCTAGGATGGATATATTTGAGAGCATATATTAGTTTATAGATTGTGAATAAATCATGTTAGTTGAACTTTTCTATTTATCCATGTGAACCATGGCAATATCTATTATACATAACAATTAAGTTTAGCATCATACAAGAATATTAGATTCATATATTCTCAATAAAAGACCTACTTGTTTAATCACTTAACCTGTAGTTCACAACATCCTTTAACCGTATATACAATCATTTATTCCACTTGAAAATGTCTTTTGTCATCATTCCTGCTTTTGAATAATGGTTCAAACTTTATTAAAGTCACTTTAATAAAGTTTTCTTCTTTTTTAAAGTTGGCAAAGATGGCAAGAATAATTTATTTTGTGGTAGACACATTTTGAATAATATTTCTTTTGACTTTTAGGTCCTATATTTTTGAAATTCATCTAAAATAATTGGTTCCGTATCGTCATTTTGTAGTCTTTTGAATATCTTGATCAATAAGTTCATCAATATCCAGTCTGATATGATTCAGGAGTCGAGCCCGACGAAGGCAAGTGCGAGACGAGACCAGTTGATAGTCGATGGCGGACCAATGACGCGATCAAGGGCAAAGCAAGTGAAACAAGCGATGAGATTGCTTGTTCAAGAAACCATTGATGGAACCATGTTCGGGACTCAAAATGGAGCAACTTTCATGTTCGGGTCGAAGTTCGAATCAACTTGGATCAATTTGTTATCAAGCGACGAAAGAGGAGGTAGAAAACAACACCATGCAGCCGCATAGGCAAAACTCCATACGGCCACACACATGGTCCCCGAAAATCAAAAGTGCATTTTCAGTTGAACCATGCGACCGCATGAATTTACACCATGCAGCCGCACAAGCCAAAAAATTGGCGATTTTCTATTTTTGGCCGAATTTCCTTGTTTCGATAGAATTCTTATGGAATCAAATTATTACCATAATTTGATGGTTTTGGACATTTTTATTCATTAGTATAAATAGGAGATTACTTTTCATTGTAATAACTTTTGAACTTTTGACTTTGAATTAATATTATAGAGAGAGAAATTTCTTCTTTCAATTTATTGTTCTTCTTGAACAATCTTGGAACTTATCAAGATTCGATTTCTTGTGGCGTTCTATCAATCGGATTGTGGGTTCTTTTAATTGTAATCAAGGGGTTTTAGGTTCTTCGCTAGTCTAGGGTTTCTTGGTTCAGTTCTTGGGGTTCGAGATCCAAAACCGAGTTAGTATTGACATTCTTGGGTTCCGCATCGATCTCGTTGTGGGTTTCGAAGTTTCCATTGCTACGGGGTTCGCATCAGTTGGTATCAGAGCTTTGGCTCCAATTTAATCAGGTTATATCCTTTGTTTTCTAATTTTTTTTTTCAATTCCTTGTGTTCTTGTGTCCAGAAAGTTTTCTTGATCTTTGATCCAAAAATTTCATCAAAAAATCTTCAAATTCCATTTTTGGGCTCAATTTTCCTCCAAATCAGTTTTCGTTTTCTTTGTTGGTTTTGTTATTGATTTTCGGATCTAAAAAAAAATTACTGTTTATCTGTACGGTATTGTTCATCGGTACAACTAAAAAAAACTTGTTAAATATTATTGATCCGTCAAATACCGACTTTTATTATTCATTATTGTTTCTAAATTACTTGGACACATTGAATCATTCCATTCCTTCAATTCAAATTAAGTTTTAAAAGTTTTCTTTGAGTCCTTTGTTACAATTATTGAGTCATATCCGGTTTGGGGAATTCTACACGAATTGATTGATTGATTGAATTCATTGATTGTTTCTAGAAGCAATTGTTGAAAGAATTGAGTGGTAAAAGGCAGAAAGGTGAGCTTAATAGAGGGTAAAAGCCCTTGTGTGTGTTTCGAGTGACTTTTGGTGAGGCAGTAAAATAAAATTTTAGTGTTATGATGTCAGAAAAGACAGAATCAAACTCAAGCCGACAAGGCAATAATAGCAATGCATCGGAGGATTTAGTGCAAAGATTTGAGAGGACGTTTGGAGATGTGAGAGATAGGTTAGAGAAGCAGGAGGCTTGGATGAATAGATTAGATACATCGGTGGCTAATCTTAGTCGGGGGCATCGAGTGGATGTATCCAATACGAGAGGACAGGATAGATGGGAGCCTAGGAGGGAAAGACGAGAGTAGTATGGATATAGGAGTGACATGGGCGAAGATGAATTTCACGGTGTTGAGATGGGAAGGATGAGGAATAGAGGCGATAGGTTCGACAGACGGGGTCGGAATGATCGCGGGGAGGAGTTGGATGGAAACTTGGGAAATATAAAAATGACAGTTCCTTCATTCAAAGGAAGGAGCGATCCCGAGGCATACCTGGAGTGGGAAAGGAAGGTTGAAATGATCTTCGAGTGTTATAACTACTCGGAGGAGAAAAAGGTGAAGTTAGCAGTTTTGGAGTTCAGTGACTATCAAATTTCATGGTGGGATCAAGTGATTACTTCACAACGTAGGAGTGGGGGAAGACCAATCAGCACTTGGAAGGAATTGAAGTCATTGATGAGAAAGAGGTTTGTTCTTAGCCACTATTACCGAGAGATCCATCAAAAACTACAAGGTCTATATCAAGGGTCGAAAAGTGTAGAGGACTATCATAAGGAGATGGAAATACTCATGATTAGGGCCAATGTGGTGGAGGATCGGGAGGCTACCATGGCACGATTCTTGAATGGGTTGAATAGGGAAATTGCCAATGTAGTGGAGTTGCAACATTATGTGGAGTTGGAAGACATGTTGCATATGGTTATGAAGGTAGAGAGATAGTTGAAGAGGAAAGGGGCAGCTAGGCAGCCATTAGGAACTTCGAGCGTTAATCCATCTTGGAAGCCAGGGTGGAACAACAACAATAAAGGTGATAAAGCTGTACCTAAAGGTAGGAATGAGTGGCAAAAAGGGAAAGAAGAAAGTGCTAACAAAATAGTACCCAAACTAGATTTACAACCATCAAGGAATTGAGACATCAAGTGTTTCAGATGCTTGGGGTCAGGGCACATTGCTTCTCAATGCCCAAATAAACAGGTAATGGTTTTGTTGGATAATGGAGAGGTGGTGAGTGAAAGTGAAGGAGTGTTTGAGGACATACCTGCATTGGAGGACGTTGAAGAAGAAGAAAAATTGGAATTTGCTGTTAGGGAATCGTTGGTGTCAAGGAGAGCTCTTAACACTCAAGTCAAAGTGGATGATTCGGAGTAGCGGCGAGAAAATATATTCCACACACGTTGTTACGTCAACGATAAGGTACGTAGTATGATTATTGATGGTGGGAGTTGCACGAATATAGCTAGTACAACTTTAGTTGAGAGATTAGGACTAGCATTGTTAAGACACCCTAGGCCTTATAAGTTGCAATGGTTGAATGAAAGTGGGAAAGTTAGTGTGAATAAAAGAGTTTTAATTAATTTCTCAATTGGGAGTTATAGTGACAAAGTAGTATGTGATGTGGTGCCTATGCATGTGGGTCATATCTTGTTAGAAAGACCATGGCAATATGATAGAAGGGTCACACATGATGGTTATAGGAATCATTATAGCTTTGTCAAGGATGGAAAGACTATTACTCTTGCGCCATTAACATCGGCACAAGTGTATGGAGATCAAATCAAGCTGAAAAGTGAGGAAGACGAGAGAATAAGAGAGTCAGGAAAAAGGAGAGGCAATAGTGAAACCATCAATAAGAGAGAAAATAGTGAGGTGGTTGAGAGTGGAGAAAAGAGAGAGAAGCCATATGAGCGAAGAGAAAAAGAGTCAGTTGAGAGGAGAGAAAAAGAGTCAACTGAGCGGAGAGAAAAGCCAAAGGTCAACTTCTATGCAAAAGAGAGTGAGTTGAAAAAGGCTATGAGCGATAATAGGCAAATGATATTGTTAGTGTATAAGGAGTCCCTCCTCAATTTTGAGGATTCTAACACATCCCTCCCTAGTTTGGTTAAGTCTTTATTGTAGGAGTTCGACGATGTATTTCCTGAGGAGATGCCAAGTGGATTGCCACCAATCAGAGACATCGAGCACCAAATTGACTTTGTACCCGAAGCTGTCATACCGAATCGATCAGCTTACTGAAGCAATCCCGAGGAGACGAAGGAACTTCAAAAGCAAGTGGAGGAGTTGATGAGCAAAGGTTATGTCAGGGAGAGCATGAGTCCATGTGCTGTACCTATTTTGCTGGTGCCTAAGAAGGACGGGACTTGGAGAATGTGTGTGGATTGCCGAGCTATCAACAATATCACGGTAAAGTATCGTCACCCAATACCTAGGCTAGATGATATGCTTGATGAGTTGCATGGTGCTTGCATTTTTAGTAAGATTGATCTTAAGAGTGGGTATCATCAAATTCGCATGCGGAAGGGTGATGAATGTAAAACAGTGTTTAAGACTAAATATGGATTGTATGAATGGTTAGTTATGTCGTTTGGACTCACTAATGCACCAAGCACTTTTATGCATTTAATGAACCATATTTTGCGTGCTTTTATTGGGAAATTTGTTGTAGTTTATTTTGATGATATCTTAATCTATAGCAAAAACCTAGATGAGCATTTAGAACATTTAAATTGTGTGCTTGTTGTGTTGCGAAAGGAACAACTATATGCTAATTTCAAAAAGTGCACATTTTGCATGGATAGAGTTGTTTTCCTAGGATTTGTGGTTAGTGCTAACGGGGTGAAAGTCGATAAAGAAAAGATAAAAACTATTAAAGAATGGCCAACACCTAAGACTATAACTACAGTTAGGAGTTTTCATGGATTGACTAGTTTTTATAGGCGATTTGTAAGAGATTTTAGCACCATCACCACACCGTTGACTGAAATAGTAAAGAAGAGTGTAGGTTTTCATTGGGGAGAATCTCAAGAAAGTACATTTAACACAATTAAGGATAAGCTATGTAAAGCACCTGTTTTGACATTACCAAATTTTGATAAAACATTCGAGGTTGAGTGTGATGCATCAGGAATAGGTATAGGAGCAGTGTTAATGCAGGAAAGGAGACATATTGCTTACTTTAGCAAAAAGTTGAGTGGGGCAGCATTGAATTATCCGACATATGACAAGGAGTTGTATTCACTTGTTCGAGCATTGGAGACTTGACATCACTACTTATGGCCAAAGGAATTCGTGATACACATCGATCATGAATCTTTAAAGCGTTTGCGAGGTTAAGGTAAGTTGAACAAAAGACATGCGAGATGGGTGGAGTTTATCGAGACATTTCCCTACGTCATCAAGTACAAACAAGGTAACGAAAATATAGTTGCTGATGCGTTGTCTCGAAGGTACGTGCTTTTAAATTCATTAAGTACTAAATTACTTGGTTTCGAACATATTAAGGGTATGTATGAATTTGATTGTGATTTTTCTAGTATTTATGCTTCATGCGACAAAGGTGCATTTGATAAATTCTATAGGCATGAAGGATATTTGTTTAGGGAAGATAAGTTGTGCATTCCTAATTGTTCTTTGCGTGAATTATTGGTAAGGGAAGCATATGGAGGTGGTTTAATGGAACACTTTGAGGTTCAAAAGACTTTAGACATGTTAGGGGAACATTTTTATTGGCCTAAAATGCAACATGACGTAGAACAAATATGTGGAAAGTGCATAACTTGTAAAAAGGCTAAGTCTAACGTTCAACCCAATGGTTTGTATACTCCTTTACTTGTACCTAGTGAACCTTGGGTAGACATATCTATGGACTTTGTGTTAGGTTTGCCTCGTATTTGTAGTGGTCGATAGGTTTAGTAAGATGGCGCACTTCATACCATGTCATAAAACTGACAATGCTACTAATATTGCAGACTGATTCTTTAGGGAAATAGTACGTTTACATGGAGTACCTAAAAGTATAGTGTCTGATAGGGACGTGAAATTTTTTAGTCATTTTTGGCGTGTTCTGTGGAGTAAGTTAGGAACTAAGTTATTATTTTCTACAACTTGTCACCCACAAACAGATGGACAAACTGAGGTAGTTAATCGAACTATGACTCAACTACTTAGGACAGTAATCAATAAAATTTTGAAATCATGAAAAGAGTGTTTACCGTTTATAGAGTTTGCATATAATCGAGCTACACATTCTACTACTTCGTTTTCTCCTTTTGAAATTGTTTACGGTTTTAATTCACTAACACCTATGGATTTAATGCCTTTGCCTGTGCATGAACGAGGTAGCTTGGATGGGAAAAGAAAAGCCGAGATGGTGAAAACACTCCATAAAAAGGTCAGGATGCAGATCAAAGAGAAAAGAAAGCTGATTGCATCAAAAGTAAATAAAGGAAGAAGACGCGTTACATTTGAGCCTAGAGATTGGGTTTGGGTGCATTTCAGAAAAGAGCATTTTCCAGAACAGAGGAAGTCAAGATTGGAACCACGAGGCGATGGACCATTTCAAGTCATCGAGAGGATCAATGACAATGCATACAAAGTGGATTTACCAGGTGAGTATAATGTTTCAGCTACTTTTAATGTATCTGATCTCTCTCTATTTGATGTAGGTTCAGATTCGAGGACGAATCCTTTTCAAGAGGGAGGGGATGATATGATCCAGGAGTCGAGCCCAACGAAGGTAAGTGCGAGACGAGACCCGTTGGTAGTCGATGGCGGACCAATGACGCGATCAAGGGCAAAGCAAGTGAAACAAGCGATGGGATTGCTCGTTCAAGAAACCATTGATGGAACCATGTTTGGGACTCAAAATGGAGCAACTTTCATGTTCGGGTTAAAGGCCGAATCAATTTGGATCAATTTGTTATCAAGCAATGAAAGCAAAGGCAGAAAACAACACCATGCGGCCGCACACATGGTTCCCAAAAACCAAAAGTGCAATTTCAGTTAAACCATGAGACTGCATGGATTTACACCATGCGGTCGCACAAGCCAAAAAATTGGCGATTTTCTATTTTTGGCCGAATTTCCTAATTTCGATAGAATTCTTATAGAATCAAATTATTACCATAATTTGATGGTTTTGGAAATTTTTATTCATTAGTATAAATAGGAGATTACTTTTCATTATAATAACTTTTGAACTTTTGACTTTGAATTAATATTATAGAGAGAGAAATTTCTTCTTTCAATTTATTGTTCTTCTTGAACAATCTTGGAGCTTATCAAGATTCAACTTCTTGTGGCGTTCTATCAATCGGATTGTGGGTTCTTTTAATTGTAATCAAGGGGTTTTAGGTTCTTCGCTAGTCTAGGGTTTCTTGGTTCAGTTCTTGGGGTTCGAGATCCAAAATCGGGTTAGTATTGGCATTCTTGGATTCCGCATCGATCTCATTGTGGGTTTCGTAGTTTCCATTGCTACGAGGTTCGCATCACAGTCCATAACACATATCTTCATTGTCGTATGCATGGTTTGATATTGATCCTGATTGAGAAGAAGTTTCTTAAACAGACTTTGATTTCTTTGATGTAGTTTTAGCCAAAGAAGCATTTTCTCAGATATAATTGCTAATTCTTCTGGCTTTTTTCATTGGTAGAACATTGACATAGATCTTGATTTTTCAGTGAGAAAATCTGCATTTTTCTCCAGATCTTTTTTTGAAATGTTAGGAACACCAATATTCCTTGGTTCTTGAATACATGATTGTACTGCTTTGGGACAACAATTTGTTTCGCGAAATTTTAACCACCATTTGACTTTATATTTCCGAATAATCTTTTGAGTATTATATTTAGTGCTTGACTATTGATATACAAAGAAGTCCCAATAGAATATCCATGAAACTCTCATATTGAAGGCAAATTGGAACAAAACATTTTTTTGAGAAAGAATTGATTTAGGATTGTTGTGATTTCGTGCATGTTGAAAAAGATTGTGTGGAGTGACTTTGACTTTCTAATATGAGCTGAGCAGTGACCGAATACTAGGGATCTAACCCATATAAAGTTTGCTTGTTCTTTTATAGAAAATAAGTATTGATTGCACTTACTTAGTTTACACCTCATGCCTGAACCTTTTTTACTCAAATTAGTAAGTCCATAGGTATATCTTGAAACCTAGTACCTTTTGCTATTCAAAAATTGGGGAGTTAAATATTCAAAGCTCGTTACAAGGGTTAAAAAGATGTAAAAAAAATGTGAGGTTAAAATTGAATTTTTTTTCTTTTTTTTTTTTTTTTATAAAAAAGTTATATTCGATTGTGCAAGTAAGAGTTGATTGTTGAGGACTCGGATAACTATTGGGGGTAAATCATCTAGTATAAATATGATTGGTCAAACACATAATTTAGGAGAATCATCACATGAATGACTTGTTAATTTTGTTAGTTAGACTAACCATATTAGATTAGTGTAAAAAATTTATCAGTAAAACTAAACTTTAAATTACAACTTGCGAAGAAAATGAAAGAAAAACGTTTGGAGATATGTGAATCTCATGATCGAAGAAATGATATAATTGATTATTGAAGGTTGGGAATTGAACCAAATTATGAATGTACAACGTTACACTTGATTATTTACACACACACTTGTTTGGATAAGTGAAAATTTAGCTATTGCATTGTGATTTTGAAGTCATTTATAAATGTGATGTAATATCTCAACATTGAGCAAAAAAGACAGGCTATTTGACTATGTTTTGTTTGTTTGATTTCCTTCGTACTTTATTTTTCTTTGTGTTTGCTCGAAAACTAACAAACCGTTAAATTTGGGAGTATCTAATGAATGTGTTTTACTCACAAGTTTTATACTATTTTAACTTGATTATTGGATGGATCTTATGAGTATTGAATGTTTTTAATATGTTTATTAGTGATGTTTTAGAGGTTTGGTGAGATGATGTTAATAATGGTAAAGGTGGAGGAACCAAATGCTTTGGAATCAAAAGAATAGAAAATGAGAATAAAGGGCAAACGAGTCAAATTACCATATCAAAATACGAAAACAGAAGAAGAAGATTGCCTGAGAGGTGGTGCCAAAACCCAATCAGAAGAGCTGGAAAGATGCCACAGAAGAAGCTGAACAACAAATATGTGGCATTGCGGAGCCACACCCAGGGTTTCGAGATGACGAATGTACTTTAGTCACAAGTATTATACTATTTTAACTTGATTATTAGCTGGATCTTATGAGTGTTAAACGTTTTTAATGTATTTATTAGTGTTGTTTTATAGGTTTGGAGAGATGATGTTAATAATGGTAAAGGTGGAGAAAACAAATTGTTCGGAATAAGAAAAATAGAAATGAGAATAAAGGGCAAACAAGTCAATTTACAATATCAAAATCAAAAAAAAAAAAAAAAAAAAAAAATTTAAAAAAAAAAAAAAAAAAAAAAAAAAAAACAAAAAAAAAAGAAGATTGCCTGGGAGTGGGCGCCTAGGCCCAACCAGAAAAGCTAGAGAGATGCCACAGAAGAAGCAAAACAACAAATTTGTGACGCTACGAAGCCACACCCATGCATCAAGGTACCGTCTAAAACCAATGAGGGTACTTTTTTGACTCGTTTTGAAACCCATAAAAATTCAAAATTAGGGGAAAACTTGAAGAGGGGTATCAATACAAGAATGGAGCCACTTTTGGAGAGTTCTACACATTGAGATACACAAGAACACAACTTGAGATTGAAAAAGCAAAATTAATTGAAAAAAACAACAAATTAAGAGTTAGGGTTTGGAATCGAGATTTGAAGTAAAAAGAGCAACTTAGTGCAGCATTTATCTACTTTTCCACATATCAATTCAAAACCCAATTATGTACTTCAATATTGTTAATTGTTTTTTCCTATTATTATGAGTGGCTAAATTTTTTTATATATATATATATATATATATATATAGAGAGAGAGAGAGAGAGAGAGAGAGAGATAATTCAATGCTTTTGTAAATCTATTATGAATTGAGATGTGAGTTTTAAATTTAGACCAAATATTAAAATTCATTAATTTAGTATAATATGTAGAGATACATGTACTAACTATTGTGGTCATTATATGATTCTTAAAGTAGCTAGTGCATTTAACTAAGATAGATCCACATATAGATACGATATTGAATGAGTTAAAAAAGGCTTAATAAGAACTCGAGATGAGTAAATTGAATACAATAGAATAATTCGATCAAACACTGCATTAAATTTATGAATTTTGAATTGAGATTTAAAGGTGATCAATAGATAAAATTATTATGAGCTAATATTCATTCCATATTTGAATTTTCAATCGATCTTTGTGTACATTTTGCTATTTTCAATTAGTAGAAATGGTTGAGAAAAAATTAATCGCCAAATCACAATTCTTGGTCTTTCATCAAATAGACATTAAAAATAATAAATTAAGCATTAAATTATAGTCATCGTGAAAACAATAATCCATACTCAAATGTCCACTATATTATTTGTTATGATATCGTACATTTACTATACAAAAAACACAACACTCCCCTGTTTAACAAAAAATCTTGTTTGTTATGTGGTCCATTATTTTTATATTGCCCATATTTTCTCGTTCTTTAATTATTTGGTTGTGTTCTTAGCACCTCAGATCTTGATCTAATACAATAGAAATTGGAATACCACGCAATCTGGTGATTCTTTTAACATATACTTTAGCTAACTGATAAAAAAGTAAATGTCATCGTAACTGAAAGAATAGTGAGCTAAATTTGTTAATCTATTAACTATGACCAAGATATACTATCATTTCCTTTAACCCGCCTATAAAAAATTCACCATGATATTCATTGAAATATGATCCTATTTCTTCTCTTAGCTTTGTTTGTAACGGATTTAAAAGTACTCATGGTTGATGATGCTACGCCTTCACATTTTAAGCCATTAAGCACCTTAAAACAAATTTAGCTATGTCTCTCTTCATATTCATCCACCAAAACATGACATTCAAATATTTATACATCTTGGAACCACTAGGATTAGGTAAGTATAACAAAGAATGTGCCTTCCGAAAGTTCATTCTTAAATTCATCTGGATCATGCATACACAGCCAATTCTTTAAATGTCAAATCAATTGAAAGTAACTCATAATCCATTCACCTATCCATAACCATCAGTCTTGACTTGTTGAAAATTTGATTCATTATCCTAAGACCTCTTGATCCAATCTTTAAATGTCTTTTAGAGCACAAGGGTAAAAATTTGCATTGCTTAAGCTCAAATGGTGGCATTTTCACCCCTAGTCTCAACTTGCCCAACACTTTCTACTTAAATCATCAGCAGCTAGACCACATAAGTTTTTCTTGGATAACAGCTGATCTTAAAATCATAGTACTTAACTAGCTCCAACCATCAAGGTTGCTTCATATTCAACTCATTACGGTGAATAAGTACTTCAAGCTCTCTTATGATCTGTATATATGTCATACTTGCCTTTGTAGAGGTAGATCACCAAATCATCGGTGCATGCACTACAACTACTAGTCCTAAATCAAGCATTCGATAATTTTTCTCGTAAATTTCATTTATATTGTTGAAACTCTTATCAATTAATTCTTGTAATTGAACCTTCTATTTTTGTAGCTCGATATACTCCATTTGATAAGAACTTTGACAAATTGATATATATTCCATGATACTGAAGTAATGGTAAATTTAACATCTCTATCTGGAGGAGTACCTAGAAAGTCATTTAGAGGTACTTCAAGAAATTCTAGAACTTAAATAGCTTAAAAGGATAACTAATTCATGTTATAACTTGTCATGAATAGTAAGAATATTTCACAAGCTAATTTCCTCAACAAATTATGGTTGCTTAAAAACTAAAGTTCTTTCTTACCTATTCGACAGGAAAATAACTTCTAGAAACATTAAATGGTTGAATAACTCTTAGAACACTTAAACACCACAATAATAATATTATTGTCTTTCATACTTAGAAGGACTATTGTCTTTCATACTTTGAAGGACTACATCCGACACTATAATCATTTCGTCAATTACAATTTTAGTGCCACTAACTATACTTCCTGATAGGAGGGAAACTTCTAATGTAACTTGGGGAGGTTCAAGTTTTTATCATAGCTCATATAAGCCTCCCTAATAATGGTTTTGCCTCTTCTTCCCGAGCCTATTCACTTTGGTGTTAGTATTAGATATCTTAGTAACCTTGTGCTAATAACTTCAAGTAACATGACCTAATTTGCTAAACCTCTATTTCATTATGCCCATCTTTTCTTAAGTTGCATGGATTTTCCATGAAAAAATAGTATATCCAAATTTTGGATAAAAAACATAAACTCTAACGCTTAACATTTTTATAACCCGTAAATTGTAATCCATGAATTATTTAAAAACAAGTCAAGCACCAAAACTAATGTAAATTTAACTTGCGTGCCTTAGATAATTGGTGGAGAGTTGATTTAGAGAACATTTTAGTTTTTCCTCGAAATACCATGCTATAACGTCTAGAGATTTCAGTCCTATGATTGACTGACATTTAGGGGGTCATATGGTTGCCCAAAAGACTCCATATCTATAATTTATTGCAGAACACTATTACTTTTGAAAACTTAAAAAATTGACAACTGCCATAATAATTTCATTTGAACCCCTAAAATTATAATTGAATTTCAAAAGTTGCAACCTATGTATGACTCAATTTTTTTTAAGAAACAATGCATTGCAATGCAGAAAACTACATACTTATAAATCGTTGTCTTTTGAAAGTCAAAAGGTTGCAACACAAAAACTAAACTCGTTTTAAAAGTCATTAAAATAGAAGAAGGTTTAACATAAACTTCAAGTAGTTCAAAATAACACATGTTGCAACATAAAATTAAGCACGTCTTTGAAACATAATCTATTCTTTAAGACCATTTTTTGTAACATGAACAGTGCATAACATTATTGCAGAAATGTGGGGTATTTGGCCACAATTGCCCTTCTCAAACTATGCCTAGTGAGAGTAAGGGTAAGCTTGCAAAAGTTTGGGTTGCTAAAGATAAGGCTGGACAAAGTGGAGTAGCTAATGAGAAACCACCTATTGAGGATGAATGGACACATGTCTCACATAAGAGGAAGTCTACAGTTAGTGTTGATTCTGGGGTTGATGTGCCTATTTCTAAGGAGGTCCAAGGAGAGGTTGATCTGGTGGTTGTCAATGTGGCTCAAGTGGATGTTGTTGAATCTTCTCCATCTAGTGCTCCTAATTTGCATCTGGAGGTGTCGAATGTGCCTATTGAGACTTCTCAAATTGGAGAAGAAGGTAAAGTTTCTCCAGATCCTCTTGCCATTCTAGGTGAAGATGATAGTGATACGTCTGTCTCGCGGTCTAACACGTTAGCTACGAAAGCTAGAGATTCATTTCAGAAAAAAAAGAATGGGTCAGGAGGCAAGCATAAGAAAAGCAAGAAGCATCACTCCCCTAGGGGAGGCAGATGGCGCTAGTCATTTTGAGGTTGTGATTCTCTCCTTGACTTTAATTATGTTTTTTGGATGCTGGAATGTCAGGGGGTTAAACGACCCCATCAAACAATCTGAAGTAAAGAACCTTATTGCCTCCAATAGGCTTTCTTTATGTGGGTTAGTGGAAACTAAAGTTAAGGAGAAGAATCAAAATAAGGTAGCGAATGCCATCTTCAACTCTTGGAGTGTCCTTTCGAATTATAATTGTTCTCGGATTGGCAGAATTTAGGTTTGTTGGAATCCAATTGATGTAGATGTCTTGTTGGTAGGCTGCTCTGCTCAAGCCATCCATGTTCGTGTTAATGCATGTAATGGTAAATGGAGTTGTGTGGTGTCAATGGTATATGGGGATAACATTCCAGTTAAGCGTGTTGATCTATAGGATGATTTCGTAGCTAGGCATGGAGGTTTTGCACACTTGCCAAGGGTAGTCATGGGGGACTTCAATTCTGTTCTCTCTCCTTCAGAAGTAGCAGGTGGTTCTTCTTCTTGGCCTACATGGCAAGATGACCTTGGGAATTGCATGATGACAGTAGGGTTGGTCGATTTGAAGTTTGATGGCTATTTATATACATGGTCTAATAAGCATGTATCTGATCCTACTCAAGGAACTAGATCGTGTATTAGTGAATTCGAAGTGGGAGGAGGAATTTGCGGGATCGTCAGCTACATTTCGTACTGCTGGTGTGTTGGATCATTCACCTATGGTTGTGAAGGTTGCAGAGTTACCGCATAGGAAGATTCCATTCCGCTTCTTTGATTATTGGATAGATCATTCGGATTTCTTTCCTTTGGTGGCTCAGGTTTGGGGTGAAACAGTATTGGGAACCCCTATGTTTTGCCTGTGTTCGAAGTTGAAGAAGTTAAAGCTTGCCTTGAAAAACTTTAATAAGGAGCATTTTTCAGAACTTCCTACGAGAGTTACTCAAACTCGGACTGATATAGAGCATGTTCAGTGTTTGATTCAGCAATCGCCTTTGGATTCGTCTCTACATAGGGAGGAGGCTCGGTTACAAAAGGAACTTTATGAGTTGAGCAGGGCTGAAGAAGGCTTTTTGAGACAAAAAGCTCGTGTTAAGTGGCTGAATTTAGGAGACCAAAACACTTCTTTCTTCTTCAAGGCTATGAAAAGTCACTGTGGGAAGAGTAAGGTGGTTTCTATTTGTAAAGATGATGGTACTAGAGTGGAGGAGCCGCATGAGGTGAGTGAAGTCATTGTTGTGTTCTATCAAAATCTCCTTGGTCAGTAGCCTACTAGTGAGAGTCTAGATATGAACTTGCTCCGTAAAGCTCTTCCTAAAAGTATCTCAGCACTGCAGAATGAAAATCTTGATAGAGATGTGTCATTTGAGGAAATTAAAGAGGTCTTGTTCTCGTTGAAAGATAATAAGGCTCCAGGGCCTGATGGTTTTAATGCAGGTTTCTTCAAGAGGACTTGGAATATTGTGGGAAATGATGTGCTATGTGCCATTAAGTCCTTCTTTGACTCGGGGAAGCTATGAAGCAGGTCAATGCTACTACCATCACATTGGTTCCTAAGGTTCCAAATCCTTCTCAGGTAAAGGAATTTAGGCCTATCTCTTGTTGCAATACTATTTATAAATGTATTGCTAAGCTTATTGCCAATAGAGTTAAAATGGTGCTCCCATACATTGTTGGACCTCAACAAACTGCTTTTGTTAAAGGTGGGCATATTAGTGATAATATCTTTCTTTCTCAAGAGTTGTTGAGGAATTATCACCGCAGGGGAGGATTACCTAGGTGTGCTCTTAAAGTTGATCTCATGAAAGCATACGATTTTGTTTGTTGGGATTTTTTCTTTGCAGTTTTAATGGTGCTTGGTTTTCCTGAGAGAGTTGTTAGGTGGATTACTGAGTGTGTCACTACCACTTGATTTTCGATTTCCATTAATGGGGAACTGTATGGATTCTTTGCTGGTGGGCAAGGTCTGAAACAAAGATATCCTTTGTCGCCCTACTTGTTTATCTTGGCTATGGATGTCTTTTTGGGGCTAATGGGATTGATGGTTGCTGAACAAGACTTTAAATACCACTGGAGATGTGAGAAGGAGAAGATCACCCACTTATGTTTTGCTGATGATCTTATGGTCTTTTGTAGAGCTGAAGTTGGTTCTGTCTCAATCATTGGGGAATGCTTTAATCGATTCAAAGCTCTTTCTGGACTTATTCCTAATCCAGATAAGAGTAATTTATTTGCCAGTGGTGTTTCTATATATCTTAATGATCAGTTGCTTGATGTTTTGGGGTATAATGAGGGCGTGCTACCGGTACGTTATCTTGGTGTTCCGCTAATCTCTACCAAATTGAGGGCTTTGGATTGTAAGATACTGGTGGACCGTATTATAGTTAGGGCTAAGAGTTGGACCTGTCAAGCGCTCTCCTATGCAAGGAGGTTACAAATTATTAAGTCAGTGTTATTTTCTATTCAGGTCTACTGGTCCTCTGTATTTCTTTTATCCAAGGCTGTGATCAAGCAAGTGAAAAATTCATTGCGGGCCTTCTTGTGGAAGGGTAGTGACCTTGGCACCGGTGGGGCTCAAGTGGCTTGGGCAAAAATCTGTATGCCTAAGGAAGAGGGTGGTTTAGGTCTGCGGGGCTTGGAGATTTGGAATAAGGCTGCCATGTTAAAGCATCTTTGGTCCCTTTGTTCAAATTCTGCCTCCTCTCTTTGGGTTTCGTGGACACGTTGTTATTTACTTAGAGGACGGAGCATTTGGGAATTGAAGTGTCCTGGGGATTATTCTTAGAGTTGGAGGAAAATTCTTGGACTCCGAGATATAGAGAGGGACAAAATGAAAATCAGAATTGGGAATGGTAGACATGTCTCGCTTTGGTATGATAATTGGCATCCTCTTGGCCCTTTAGAAAAGATTCTTGGAGAGAGGACCATTCGTGAATTCAGATTGAGTAGACTAGGTAAAGTGGCTGATATTGTGGAGGGTGATACTTGGAGATGGCCATCAGTTCGCTCCCCAACTTTGTCTGATTTGATGCGAGATACGCTTGATACTTTTCAGCCAGACAGTAATAGAGAGGATGTATTGCGATGGGAGGATGATACACATGGAATCTTCTCTCTTCGGAGTGCTTGGGAGTCTCTTCAACTTCGCTGCCCTAGGGTGACTTGGTATCACATTGTATGGCTCCCTAAATGTATTCCTAGGCATGCATTTATCCTTTGGTTAGCAATTCAATGTGGCATCTATACACAGACAAAGCTTCTTAGCTTTGGTTTGGTACAGTCTATGCGTTGTGTGCTATGTGGATGTTCAGTGGAGGATCTGGATCATCTTTTCTTTGCTTACCCATTTTCTGAGCATGTTTTGGAATGCTCTGCATGCGAAGTGTAACTTGCCTTGGGTCCAACGGAGTTGGCTAGACACTCTTTCTTGGATGGAACAATTTCGAGGGAGGTCAATGTCCTCCATTGTTATTCGGTTAATGTTTGCGGCTTCAATTTATGTTATTTGGCGTGAACGCAATGCTATGACCCATGGAGAGGCTCCTAAAAATGAGTCTATTGTTATTCAAGATATTGTTTTTACTATTTGTGCACGAGTGAATTTGTGCAGGAGCTTGGTTCCATCTAATGAAAATAGATGGCTCCAATGCTCTTGGAGGTTTTCTTCCGATATTTTTTGTTCTTGTGATTAGAATATGAGCACTTTTCTAGAGTTTTGTTATTGTTGTTAGGAAAGCATTAATTCTTAGCATTGTTTCCTGGGATATACCCCTGTGATTTGTACTTATTTTTATGAGAAGGCGTTGCAATATATATATATATATATATATATAGTTGGAGCAATGTTCAAAGTTAGCTACACTGAGTGACTAAGTCATCATAATAGCATGATTATTTTGAGTATTATGTTTATTCACAGTAATATCACCATGAGTAACAACATCGCGAACAGAATTATATTGCACGTCAATGCGTTTCTTCCTATCATGAAGCATGTGATATTTTTGTGAGGAGAAAAGCTCTCTAACTATCACAAAAGATTGTGGTAAACTGCATGTCTTCACTTAATAACAGTCATTTTAATCGAAAAGCTTCCTTATTAGACTCTATAATAGTCATGTACTCAACCTCAATAGTAGACAATGCAACTGTAGTCTGTAAAGTAACTTTTCATTTGATAGCACAACCACCAATAGTAAAAACATACTTTGTAAAAGATCTTCTCTTATTAGGGTCTCCAACAATATCAAAATAGACAAATATAATGACTATATCTCTTATTTTCCCAAAATACAAACAAACATTAGTAGTGTCATGTAGGTATTTGAAAATTCAATAAAATGCTTTCCAACGTTCTTTGCCAGGATTTTCCATATAACCACCAATTGCATTGACTGCATCTCATAAATCTGGACATGAAGAAACTATAACAGACATGAAAGATCCAACTGACTAATATATGGAAATCATGACATACAATCAACCTCGTCATTTAATTGTGGAGATAAAGAAAATAAAAGTCTAAAGTAAGCCGTTAAAGGAGTACTAACAAGTGTGGCCATCTGTATATTGAACCTATAGAGAATTTTCTCAATGTAAACTTTCTAATTTAGGTATAATTTGCTTCCCTTTCTATTTATCGGAATCTCCATTTGAAATATCTTTTTTACTGCTCCTAATCCTTTCATCTAAAATTCCTTCCTGAGCTAGGCCTTGACATTTCTTATTCTTCATTATCCTTGGCTACTATCAACATATCATCAACATATATGAGTAGGTATACAAATGACCCATCATCACTGTTCTTAAAGTCAACATAATTGTCATAAAATGATTCTTTTTGAAATCATGAGCGGTCATAAAATGAGTCAAACCTCTTATACTACAGTCGAGTGACTGTTTTAGGCTATAAAGCAACTTTTTCAGCAAGCACATATAGTCCTCCTTTCCTTTAACTATAAAACCCTCTGGCTGTTGCATATAGATGTCATCATCAATTTCTCTATATAAGAATGTTGTCTTCACATTCAATAGGTCAAACTCAATTTTATGCATAGCTACAATATTAAGAAAAGCTTGAAACAGTCTATGCTTTACAAATTGAGAGAATATATCTATGAAGTCTAAACCTGTAACCTGACTTAGCCCTTTGCATCTAGTGTTGCCTTATACCTAGCTTCTTCAACTCATGGCATTCCTTCTTTCTTTTTTAACACACATTTACAATAAACAGCTTTCTTGTCGCTAGGTAATCTAACTAAATCCTATGTTCTATTCTTATGAAGCGATTTCATTTTCTCCTATTTGGCAATCATCCATCTACTAGAGTCATCACCACTTACTACATTTGAGTAAGTAGAAGGTTCTTTAATGGAATCAACACCTTTCACCACATTCCAAATTAGCTTCACCATACCTCGGTGAAAATCTAATATCTCTGGTTCACTAGCATTATAATATTGTGGTAGCACTGGTGGTGTTGACAAGCGGCACCGCCCTGTACTTTTGAGCTAGGTTGAGATGTAGACTCTAGTATAGCTCCTAAACTAATCACATACTCCACTTGTTCGTTTAATTCATGATAATTGTTATCACAAAAATCTCTAAAATGTAAGTCAAAGAGCATTGCAGTTTCATTAAAGATTACAACTCTACTGACTATGACTCCGTTGGTTTCATGATATCAAAGCTTATATATCCTTTAACTTGAGGGTTATAGCTAAAAAATATGTACTTTTCTAAATCCAGGTTCAATTTTCCATTATCAACATGCGTATAGGTATGATATCCAAATCTCTTCAAATCAGGGTAACTAATAAAAGTACCAGACCATACCTTTTCTGAAGTCTTTTGTTAATGGAAGTTAAAAGTGAGTGATTAATAAGAAAATTGGCTGTAGAAATAGCTTTGGCCCAAAATTATTTAGGTAACAAATCAGTATTGGAGAGTGTTGGGTTTTTGATATCCAATAAATCTCGGGCTATGATGTTAACGTGGGTTAATATTATTTTATAGGCGTAGGCCGATGAATGAAATAAGTCCAACAACCAAGTCCATGAGTTACACCTGGCCCAATTGTATTCCTTCTGGATGGCTTGAATCTGGGCCCGTTTACTTCTTTAATGGCCCAACTTAAAGCCTAACCCTAGAGTATATATATAGATATAACCCTAGCCTCTTTTGAGTGATGTTTTGTGAGACTTTGTGTGAGAAAAAGGGAAATCCCGGCTGCCCTCTTGGTGAGTGAAAAAACAGCCCCTAAAAGTGTTCAAAACACCTGTTTACTTTGTGTAATTGGTGGTTCCTTCATAGTATACCTTTGTGGTGTCTTCTCTTAGCCTTTGTGGCCACAAATCATCATCCTTTCTTGTCCTACGCGGGTAAGAGTGAATAGCAACCGAGGTGAATTATATGGCTGTGGTTTGGAGTCGGTTGGATTGGTTGTTGGTAGAGAAATGTACGTTGGACTAAGCCTGGAATACCACCGTTTGAAGATCCTTTTGAGAGAGCTTCCGCAACAATTGGTATCAGAGGTTCAAGGTGAAGGTTTTGGCTCGTGAAATCTACCAAAAATCGTCCAGAAATGCAGCACAAATCAGATCAAAAAAGCTGTCCAAAAACTGTCAAAATCAGTCTTCATTTTTTTGCATTTTCTAATCAATCCAGAAGGAGTTTTGAAAAATTGAGACCACTGGCATGATGTGCAGGATGAGGCGCACCCTGCAGGCAAGCGCATGATGGTCAGATCCGACGCGTGTGGCGGCGCGTGTGGACCACGCAGAGAGAAGAGACGGGGCATGAGGGCGCGTGGGAGGAAATCCCTCAGGCAGTTTGTTCCTCATATTATTTCTGACATTTTTCGTGTTGAAAGTTTTCTATTTCAGGGTACGCAGTAGAATCTGGACAGCGTTGCTCTTCGGGCATTCGGGACTCCATCGTGATTTTTTTAATGCTACAGTTTCCAGAGACTTTAGGATGAATAGTGATAGTCCTGAAGTGGTGAATTTGTGTCTCTCGATATTTATGGACCTTCAGACGTGGTTCGCTCGGTATCGTGTTCTTTACCTTTTATTATTGCAGTTAAAATATTATTATGGTAATTATTTATTTTTCACATTAGAAGTCATCGTGTGAAGTGATGTTAGGTTTGGGGTAACCATTTCTTGTTGCTAGACCTAGGAATTACATGTTAATTAATTGTCTTAAATTCTATGTGAAATTGTCACCAATTTTTCTATACCGATAGAATTGCATGTGACCTTAGAAAAATTTACTCAACTATTCTGTGTGAATTATGTGTTAGTACTTTGCTTGTGGTCATTATTTGGTATTGTTAGCATGTATAGGTTTAAGGCAAGTGCAAAAAATAACATATATTTTGACTAAGGTAAAATTTGGGCATAGTTGAAAGAGATTGTCCTAGGATTATAATAAAAGGCAAGATGAGGATAGAGACAAGGCGAATGTGACTTTAGGGTCGAGTAGTGATCCTAGTGAGGTTTATTTAGAGAATAAACCTGGTTCTTGTATTGCATCTATGTGTAATCATTTCTGCATGTATAGGATCACTTAATTATGTTGCAATGTTGATGCTACACTTTCAATATGTTTGATGTGTGTAATTGCATGAATTAGAGTGACTTATTACTTTGTGTAATATGTTTACATGCATAGTGGGTTAAGTTTTATGGCGTACTCTATTTGCTCTGTGAGTGGTGTGAGAGTGTGGTAGTGAGAAGAAAGTTGGGCAGCCGTTTCTCTCCTTCATCTTTGTGAGCCTGTGTGGTTTGTGAGATTATGTGAGGCAGCCATGTTAAGGTTACCTTCTTTATCATTGTGAGCCTCTTTTGTGAGTATAGTGAAGTGACCGACTCTTTCTTCGATTCTCTTTGAGAGTGCCACCTTCACTATTTTCTTTGTGAATTTTTGGGAGCATTGGTGAGTGGATTAACCTTTGTGGTCACCGAAAGGTGTTGTTTTGCCATAGTGAGTTTGAGATGCATTAGCAGTGAGTTGGATGTCTTTTGGTAAGGTGGAGTATAGATGCCTAAATGTGCATTGGTGATATGCACGGGAGATGTGGAATGTGACATTTGGATCATGAGTGGAGATGTGATCAAATGTCTAGAATCCTTTATCTGGAAAGAGACCCTGATCAGGTGGAGTGTAAGAGAGGCACTTCTCTCACTTCTATTAGGTGGAGACCCATTATCCACGTAGGTTGGGAGAAGTGATGTGGTGATAGAGGATTATCCCAAGAGCTTAGGATCTATTGTGACTTGCCATTTAGACATGAGTTAAGTGATTTGTCTAGTGAGCTTGGTGGGCGATGAGAATAGATATGTGTTCTCGAGGTGTGAGCAACACGAAATGGGATAAGATAAGTGTGATGAGATCTTTTCTTACGGTTATTTATGCATGTGTTGCATATGTGGTTGACCGTGGTTTGATTGACTTGGTGTTAATCTATGGTTCCATGTGAACGTGTTTCTGAAAAGATCTGTGTGTGTTATCCTATATTATATCGTCATCGCACGTGTATTTGCTCATGATTGTTTACTGTTAAATATTTGCTTCTACTTGGGTGTTTTTTGACCTTAACCCTAGTGAGTACATGGACCAGGTATGGTATGTGTTTCAAATTAAAAACACGAGGTAAGGTCTGTGATCCAATTTTATTGGCTACCTTGATTATGCAAGTGTTAACCATGTGTTTTGATTGCTTGCAGATTTATTGGGCATCAAGGTGGAGATTTGTTGGGTTTTTGATATGCAATAAATCTCGGGCTATGATGTTAACGTGGGTTAATATTATTTCATAGGCATAGGCGAATGAATGAAATAAGTCCAACAACCAAGTCTATGAGCTACACCCAACCCAATTGTATTCCTTCTAGATGGCTTGAATCTTGGCTCGTTTACTTCTTTAATGGCCTAACTTAAAGCCTAACCCTAGAGTATATATATGGATATAACTTTAGCCTCTTTCGAGTGATGTTTTGTGAGACTTTGTGTAAGAAAAAGGAGAATCCTGGCTGCAATCTTGGTGAGTGAAAAAAAGCCCCTAGAAGTGTCCAAAACACCTGTTTACTTTGTATAATTGGTGGTTCCTTCATAGTATACCTTTATGGTGTCTTCTCCTAGCCTTTGTGGCCACAAATCATCATCCTTTCTTATCCTACGTAGGTAAAATTGAATAGCAACCAAGGTGAATTATATTGGTTGTGGTTTGGAGCCGGATGGATTGGTTGTTGGTAGAGAAAAGTACGTTAGACTGAGCCTGGAAAACCACCGTTTGAAGATCCTTTTGAAAGAGCTTCCGCAACAGAGAGCGTAAAACGTACTTTGTCTATCAAAGCCCTATTTATCCATCCTAACAAAACATTTTGCTACGGAGTCTTACAAACTTCTAAATTCCTCAAAATTTCTTCTAACTTGTAGAAAACATTAAACTAATTACAAGAAAAATCAAGCTGTTATCAGTGCAGATATGCTTTACCTATTTTTATATCTGCTTCTTAATCATGGTCTTCCACATCCTTAAATATAGTAAAAACATCACTCTTTTACTTTGAAAAATACACCCAAACTTTTTGAAAAAATCATCAACGATAATCAGTATATAGTAAGTACCTCTTTTGGAAGGCACCCTAGATGGTCCCAAAGATCAAAATGTATGTAATCAAGTGTTCCCTTCGTGTTTTGTATGCCTTTGATGAATCTAACTTTCTTTTGCTTCTTGAAAATGCAGTGCTCATAATTTCAATTTACTAATACTCTACCCATCAAGTTATTGTTAAATTCAGTTATCTCTTCTCTCACTCACATGCTTAAGACGTATATACCACAGTCTAGCAACTTCACCATTTGACACAAAAAAGAGTAGTGATAACTGTATCACTTGTGACCTAGAACTCTACAAAACATATAACTTGGCTACCTTTTCAACCCTTTCATCACAATGATGGCAACTTTCTAAATTTAGGACTTCACTTTTATTAGTGTACTTGTATCCTTTTGAATCAAGAATACTCAAAGAGATAAGATTTCTTTTCACATCTGAAATATATCTCACATCATCAAATGTCATAAAGCTACATCAAACATTTAATTCTGACTGTTCTAATATTAGCTATTTTACAAGGTGCGTTAATTTTCATTATCACGGCACCTTTAGACAATGTTTCACATGTTGAGAATTAGTCCCAATTGGGACATATGAAACATACAAGCTAAATTGATAATCTAATCCTTGCAAGGTTTAGAGTCGTCATAAAAAATAACTAGAAGTTCTCTATCACTGTAGCCATCTTCTGCAATAATGGTTTCAACAGAATTTTTTATTTTTTTTTATTTTTCTTCAAATTAGTGACGACTTTCTTATTCTACAACTTATAGCATTGAATTTGATACATCCCTTTTTCTTGCAGCAATTGTAGGTTTTTTTTATTTGTTTTTTGATTTCGATCTACCCCTTATATCATTACTGGAAATATGACGACAACAAGACCGTCTACCTAAACTTCAGATCCAACAAAAAGTTCCTTCATCTTTCCCTTAAGAACAGAGTGCAATATATTTCATCAAGGGTAAGAGTCTAATGACTACACAAAATAGTGTTTATGAAAGTCATATATGAAGAAAGCGACGAAAACATTAAAATCAACCCTAAATATTTTTTGTCGAATTTAACCTCTATGTTCTCTAGATTAGAAAGAATTGTCTTAAAGATAGTTAAGTGATTTTCTATATATGTATCTTCAGTCATACGATGAGTTTATAGTCATTGTTTCAGATACAACTTACTTGTTAGACTTTTCATCATGCATAATTGCTCCAATTTTTTTCCATAATGCGGTGGTCCCCCCCCCCCCCCCCTCTTTTTCCTTTAGATGAAGTTGATATAGAGCATTTTGATCTTTGCAGTATCTTTCCTTCTGTGTTCAAAGATGAAGGCATCTTATAAATCCCTAACAGAGCATTGCATCTTTCTATTTGCGCGAGCACAACCTGCATTTTGACCTGCCATAGCGAAAATTGCACTCCAAAAGCAAAAATATTGTATTCCATATTTGCCATTGCTGAAAAATAAAATATCGCTCTGATAACAATTTGTTATCGAATATACATGAGAATGGAATGGGCAATATAAAATATTAAGAACAAGAACACATAGATTTATGTGAAACCTGTAGGAGAAAAAATTATAGACAGAGGAAGAGAAAATTCTCTCTATCAAATACGAGTACAAATGCTTTGGTTGGTGACTTCGAATAATATTTGAAAAATTCTAAAATATATAATACAATCCAATCTCGATAAATGAATGTTTGATAAATTAATAATCTACATATGCTACATCGCGAAGCATTTAGAGTCGGGCAAATAAAATTTAAGTCACCATACTCTAATAGTCGCTATATTTTAAAATAATCACTTATTGGTCTTATATAACACGATCACTATCTTATAATGTCTTGG
>NW_019233544.1:63493-165119 GCF_002742605.1 Olea europaea var. sylvestris
AGCTCACAGCTAAAAGGTTTTAAAATTAACTTGAGTCAGTACAATAAATCCCGTAAGACACGAATATAGTTACATAAACTCTAAATTCAATATTGTGATTAATTAGAAAAGAAACTTTTCGAATCGATCTTATTACGAACTAGATCATCCCAATTTGATCTTTGCTCAAAATAGTACATCATTAATTCCAACGTCAATTTACGGTCATTATCACATCATATTAAGAATAAAAATATAAAATCAACTTTAAAAAATTGTATATGAGTTTTACCATAACTTTTGTCAAGTTTCTTGACTTCTAAAACAAACGTAGAGAACAACTCCTTGAAATATTTGTTTAATCTTGGAAAAAAATTACTTTTCTTTTGAAAAAAGAAAAGCATCATTCTTCTACTTTCAAAAATTTCAGAAAGAGATTTTGTTTAACATGGACAAGATAAAATGAAAATGACATCGACAGCTAAAATGAGGGGGAGACTAGCAATATGTAATATTTTAAGGGAGTATATGAATTTATGAAGCGTTTGATTGCAAATATGGAATTTACATGGAAAAAAATAAATTCTAGGCAACTGAATTGCCTAAAAAATATTTGCATGAAAATTACCAATTAAACGTATTTGATTGATTTTGTTTTCAATCTAAAAAATGTTATAGTTGTTCATTTTTAGTGGTGGGTTGATGTTGGGGGGGGGGGGAGACTGAATTACATGGAAAATAAAAATATACCCCTCCTAAAGAAAATATAATCATGTGACCAAAAGTAGCAAAATATTTTTCATGAAAAAAGTATCAATCAAAAAACACAAAAATAGGAATTTGGATAAAAAAAAAATAACATTTTCCACAGACAATATTAACAATCAAACACACTCTTAATTCTTGTCATTAGAAATATAAATTTAAAAGATTTGTAATCCATCGCTATTTCCATAATGTCAAAATTATACGGTCTTTATAAACTATGGTTTAATCCTTGAACTTTTGAAAATTTGAAATTAAGTGCCAAATGGCTTTTTAATTCTCAAATGATTCGTACTCTCACTAACAAATATTAAGTTCATCATTCCTTCAACTAATTATCTTCCAATATTTTCACTTTGGTCCCTCAAGAATTGAAAAAATTCCAATTTGATCATAAAGTTCTTGGTACTTTGCATTTAAACCACCGTAAAGATTCTAGGTATTAGATAATTAGATCACAAGATCTTCACAACTAGTTTAAAAAACTCTCATAGCGTACTTTACCACACATTGTAACAAACCAGTTTACTTTTAATTTGCATGTAACGAATATTGTAACAAAATATATTAGATTTACAAACATCCCTAATATGTTTGGTAAAAGATCACACAATAGATGTTCTAATAAATCACATTATTTTTCTAATACAAACATTATAGAACATACTTGTCCTTTACCAATACCAAATGCAAGTAAAAGGCCATGTTTCTTCCTAATCCAAATGTAACAAATCATGTAGCATATCATAATTATATCGTAAAATTGATCTATTGCCCCAATGGATAAGATAAAAAAATTTATTCAAACGTAGCAGAACCAAATAAAATATCATACCGAATCTCACATTTATTTGCTCTAGTTGCGAAAACTCGACTTATTGGGAGCCTTTTTCCAAACACAAATGTGTATGTGGTGACTGCAAACACAATTAATGACATGAATTTCTAAATTTTTCTGTACGTTTAACATAAATTAGGTTAATTCCATTTTCGCGCTCAATGTACTTTGATTTAATTGTTAACTGAGTAATTGTACTTCAATTTCTATCAATCAAGTCATTGCACTTTAATGTGAGTTCACAGAAGGTCACTCCATCCCGTTTGCTAATGGTTATTTTATGAGGTGACCATCAAATACAAATGATTATCCAAGATAGACGTCAAGACTCTACCAACTTAACAATATATGTCCATGACATAAACTTAAAATCAAACACAAGGTTCTAGGGGCAAGAGTCCTGGGGGTCCAGGATTTAGTCTAGTGTAAGATGGGATACCTGAATAAAAAAAAAATAAATCAAACACGCTTTCAAAAGCATGGACTAATTCGTCTTCCACAGATCACAAGTGATTCACCATATATATATCTCCAAAAATCTGAGATATTAAAGGAGTTAATATGAACAATTTAAATTTATGTACCTGTTTTTGTGAACCACTTGTGGAAGACGACGTAGTCCACACTTCTAAAAGCATGTTGTTGGATTGTTGAATTGATAGCTTCTTGACATTCATATACGATGGTCATACAAATTTAATAGTCACATCGTCAAATTTATCATTAGTAAATGGGAAGGAGTGGCTAAAGCATAATGACTTGATTGATAGGAAATGTTGACTTCAATCATGCTACATTGACATCTAGGATAATATCTCAGATGATAGAATGTCCACGTGACAAAAGTTTATTCGACTATTTAAAAACGATCCCATCTCATCATTTTTTTACACATCTTCTGTCAACGAAGATATTGAAACTAAATATGAGGAAATTGCACTACATTTCAATTTTTGGCTTTGCAATTTCAAAAATATCACTTTTTGAAAGTCTTTACAAGATTATCATTTTTTGACATTTTTGTCCCTCTACAGAATTTAAATACCCTAGATGTCCTTGATCCGACAACATGGGGAAGTTGTACAAAATGTGGAAAAGTTGTACAAAAAATGGAAAAAGTCTGAGCTCCAATCACCTCACAATAAATACTTGAAAATTTCATGTGCCCAAAAATTGACAAACCCAAAATCTCCCATTACCAGTGCTGAAGCAAAATCCACATACTCGAAGATTGAAAAACCCTTCCCTGACTCCCTTATGCGGACGTTTTAACGATTGGGAAGGAAAAGTTTACAAGAGGAACCTCCCATCTCCCCTTACCTCACATTGAAGGAAACCCTAGTAAAAGTGCTGAAAAATCGTTCACTAAGTCCATCTTGTTGTTGAAAATTCGATTGGAAAGGGATAATTGCAAATCGACAAAATCGCGGATGATTTGGGAGAGGAAAACAGCAAACAATTGAGCCTACTCCCGCCTCTCATCTTTGGTACTTGCTTAAAGTCTTCCACAGTCGACCGCCAATCGTAGTTGAAGCCCTAAAAAGTGATAAGGCCAAAATATTAATAGTTTTGATGTAGTAATTTTTCGTCCCATCCATTGACTTCGGTCCATGAATTATGATCTGAACCTTTGTGAACGGTGAATACATGATTTTATGAATCTCAAAACCTGTGATTTGTGATTTTTGAACAGTTGAATGTTTACCTTCTTAATGATGATTATGTTCAGCCTTCCAAGTAAAAACTGTTTTTTGACTTGTAGATAAATTGGACACTACTTTATGATCTCCACATTAAGAAGAAGTAAAGGTAGTTTTGCGATCCTATGTTAATAATGTACCTTACACTAGCTGTTTTTGTTAGATGATGTTATTTTACTTGCAACTTGTGTTGTTACACTCATAACAGTTTCTTTTTGCATCCATATTATCAGCTTAAAACATTCAATGCTTGTTCGATGTCTACCTGGTGTATGTATCTTCCTGTTTTAAGAAGTCGAGAGTGTGATACATATGTGTATGGTATTAGTGATTTATTTTGACACTTTTTTGACTTCATCGTCATGATATGCTAAAATTTTATTGTCAAGTATGTCGTATCTAAATTTGACGAAGAGCTTATTCAAATTAACTTTTGGAGGGTGCAATGATTGACGAATTTTGTTTGGTTGGAAAGGAATACTAGCATGATTTTTTTTTTAAAAGAAAAGTTAACGAGTAATCATTGCGATGGCATAATTTACTCATTCACAAACTCTTTTTCGTACTACTTTTTCCCCCTTCCATCATTGATTGATGTCGGTGTTTCAGAAGGTCAAACGAGGAATTCTTAATTCACCAATTTTGCAATATTGTGCTATAAAACTTAAGACAAATGACATGAAACAACATTTACAAACTCTTTCATACATTTTAATTCTTTATCATTCTGGTAGTTTAGAGGTCAAAAGTAGATTTCTCAACAGTTCACTTCACTAGAGAAATGGCATCGCGATAAGCTATCATTTTCAACAGTTCACCACAATAATTCTCGACAGATGGCTAAATATCGACAAATGATTCAGTCACTTGTCGAGATGAACTATTGTTCTCGACATGTCAATTTTTCTCAACAAATAACAATTCCACATGTCGAACATTGATTCATCCGAACATTATACATTTGTTCGGCATTAACATGTATGAAATATTATGAAGTATCGATTTTTTGATTTGTTGTTGTACCTTGGTCCACATGTCCATCTTAGGTTCATCAGAGCGTTACACTGTTTTGCATCAATATATACGAAATATTATGATTTGACATTGTTTTTTGTCTTCTTGTTGTACCTCACAGAAGAGATGGATTTCAGATTCTTCGTTCTCGAAAATGCACATTTATGGGCCTACAATTAGCAAAGAAGCAATTTGAAGTATGTAAAAAAGGGTCATGGAGCATTTTGACTTTTGACGATCGATAGCATGAAGATTTTATCAACTCGTGCCTTGGGTTTCTAGTCGAGGTTTTAGACATACAATTTTATGCCCATCTAATCCAATAACTAATGTTCAGATCCATACGAACTGATAAGTCAAACAAATTGTGGTTCAATGTGTAAGGGCACTTGACTAGGTTTGGACGGTAAGAGTAGGCGGTTGTCACGAGATTAAGATGTAGTCTCACTTCGAAGGTCAATCAGTTCACTTAAGCCTTAGAAAAAAGGAGACTTAAGGAGAAATACTTCAAATTGATGGAGAAGATTTCATGTGCCCAACTCATGAAGACTTTTCTCCAATCATCGATGCCCGGAGCTCATCGATACAAGCTCGGCCTTGCTCTAATTGTCTAAGGAGTATTCAATAATGAAACAATAATTGAAAGCACGTATTTGATACCTTGGAAGAAATTATTCAAAAAATTAATGGTGATAATCAATTCTCAACTACAACATGAGTCTTCCCAAAAATAAATAAATCAATGCTCCACTAAATATGAAATCCTTCATATTTTGTAAAAAATATTGGTATCTTTACCCTTTAAAAATATTTTGAAAACCAACCAAATCAATAAATAATAGTTTCAAAATTTTTAAATAAATGTGACTATGTTGTATTTGACATTTAAAAAATAGGAAGGTATAAGATAAAAATATAAACTTCTAATAGCTAACTTCTCAAAATGGATGATAAATCCAATAGTAATGTCTTCTTAATCAAGAAATAAAAAAGATGGATAAGAATTTAGGGTTTGCTATTGGTAAGAATATACTTGTTTACGTTAACTTTTCAAATTCCATTTTTTTTAATTAACAAAATTCATATTACCCAATATAATATACATATAACCAATGTTTATAATATGCAAATTAAATCATCATATCATAATATTAATGACATTCAAATCAAATATTAAAATGCAAATTTTTGTGGATTTTCAAATTTTAGTGACATCTATGAAAGTTCCCGAATACGAAATATATATATATATATACACACACACACACACAACAAAACTTAATTCATGTTGACTTAATTGACAATCAAGTCAAAGTACAATGCGATTAAATTGACCCGACAAAAAATGAATGGTTAAATTTTTGGATTAAGGACAGGAGCGGAGCCAGTTATTACTGTAACGGTGAACTAAAAATTTTAAAAATTAGATACCATGATATTAGATACTCACCATTAGGGGTTGCCTTAATTCTAGTAGTCGCCTTAAGATGCTTTTGAATTGGTTTTGCAAAGGAAAACGGGAATGGCCGAATGGAAAAGAAAGGGGATCATACACGTGAATCAGAATAAGAAAATGGGTAATGGACTAACTAATAGGTATTATTACTGGGCCTAAAATTATATAGAATAAGTGGGCTATAGATTAAAGATTTTTTTTAGGTGGGCTACCCACAAAATTTACTTGTTGGTGGGCTTATGTGGTTAAATTGAATACAATTCAAACCCAAAAAAAAAAAAAAATAATAAATAAAAAATAAAAAAATAAATTAGTTGCATCTGGGCCTGGGTGACAATGGGCTGCAGCCAAGTGCAGCCCACCATTGAATCCGCCGTGCATTTTCTTGGATTAGGTATCTAACAAAAATGCACATTGCCATATACGATCCACCCATCCATGCTACAGAAGGGCCACCCAAAAATTCGACCTAGCTGGTTGCTCTTCTTATCTGGTTTCTTTTGTAAGACATGAAGAAAGTCATGTGGCTCACACCCTTTCAAAGCATTCTATTAAAGGTAACCATGATTTGGATTGGATTGGGGAGTCCCAAAGTTTTATCGTTAATTTTGTCGTTGATATGATATAACTAAGGGTGTGTTTAATTACATTTATTTTTCATGGAAAATATCAGTTTTTCATCCAAATTTCTATTTTGAGTGTTTGATTGCTATTTTTTTCATGGAAAATATTTTCCAACTTTTGAAAATATGCCTAATTTTCCTTGTTTTTAAGGAAAATATTTTCCTTGGGTAAATGTGATTTTTATTTTCCACAAAATATGGAAAATATTTTCTTTTCTAGGTGATATTTTCCATGTCAATCAAACACACTCTAAGTAAAACAATAATTCAGTTTGTGCTTTAAGAAAAGTAATTTTTATGGATTTGGTACATAATTAAACTAGAGATTGTGGAGAAAGTCGTATTATAAAAGAAATGGTTTAATAAAAGTATTTTTCAAATAGTTTTAATATAATTTTAGATTTTCTTTTTTAAAACTGGCATAGTCTCCTCTAAATAAAATAAAAACTATTTAAGAATTGAATTTGTGGTATTTACAATACCCCAAAAAATGTCAAATTTCGACATATCTACATATTCATTTTAACTCTACCACATCTACTATAAATAAATCTTCCTAACCCAAACAAGCATACAACCACCCTTGTCTCCGACCAGTCACCTGCGCTATCATGCAACACCACTAGTTGCCACCATTCACGGTTCACCATGCAAATAGTTCGGTGCCATTTCAGATGTGAAATCATACTTAAAAAATTGCTATTTTATTTATTTAATTTTATTTTTTATTTTTTATTTTTTTTAGGGTTGGCGTTGTAACGCCTCAAATTTTTATAACGCTGGAGTGTTACGAAAAACTCAATTTTTTTTTAATAATTTTGGAACAACTCAAATAAAAAGAAATCTTTATTTTGAACCATAAATATCAATTTAAAATAAACAAATGAGTCTTTGAACAAATAATTTAGAGATATAAAAAAACTAGATGTTTAATTTCTTTTTCCTTCGTTCGATTCACTTGGCAATTCGCATCACCATTCGCCATAGTTTCAGTCAATTCGAACTAACCTATAAAAATTTGAAAAAATGAATATTCGAAAACACCCAATAAGATACGTGCAGTTTTTTATACACAATTATATAACAAATAAAATCTACACTTCATACCACTCAGCTCTTATGGAATATATCGGTGACCAAGCGACACACGCATCTTATATCCTTTTATAATCCCATAGAATTTCACCTTTTTTTTTAAAGAACCCGAAGGTCCACTGACAATCCATCATATTTAATTAAATATAAAAGTATAAGGAAACAAGAACACCTCGATAATAAAGAATTTAAAGAATTATAAATGCAAGTTCCAAACTTTTGAATTTCCCGATTGAAAATCAGATTGCTTTTTTCCTCTAGAAGTATTTCTCTCCCTCTGTCGTGTACGTATATTTTTTATGGAAACGTTTATGACCTCCATTTGGCCTTATTCTTATTTTATGTAATGAGTAAATTGACTTCATGGAGTATACATAGGACAAATCAGTAATTTAATTCTAGGATTTGTTGAGCCGTGTCCCATAAGCTAAAGAATTTGGGATAGGTATGATGTATAAACTCATCCCATTGTTGTAGAATTTCTAGGAGGTGAAAAGATTTCTCAACGCTAATATCAAGGCTAGGAATTTGGTTATGTCTTAGTATTTTTATATAATAAATCTAGGTTAGGTTAATGAAGATTTTTCTTAATTGAGGTATCCTCGTTACGTTAACTCACGTAATCAAGTTGAAATTTTTGTTAACTAAAATACAAAGCAGAGACTAAAGTTCCCCGTTTGTTTCTCATTAAAATAAAAAATATAACTGTTATCCATCACATCAAGTCATCATATTTGACTTTCTATCTCTTGTGTGGGGTTCGTAACGATTATATTTTTTATTCTCATTTTTTATATTAATGGGTACCAAACGGGGCATTAAAATTGGATAACAGTAAATGGAGTTTGAAATATATAAAAATTTACAATTTACACCGATCATAATCAAAATAGGATTAGCAATTAACATTTATCATAATCAAGATAGTATTATAATTAACAATTTATATTTATCATAATCAAGATAGATTTTCGTACATCACACGTGAAATCATCTAAAATCATAAACCAACTTTACTTAATTATCAATTTAAAGATAACTTTTTAAACTTCAATATCATGGGCATAACTAATCCAAAATAATTTTTTCTCGATCCAAAGACTTATAGTTAATTACAACCTACAAAACAAGTCCTATATTGAAATATTAAATCTTGTTCCATCAATATCTAATTATTTAGCCTAAATAAAATAGGAATTTAAAACTTATTTCATTTTAGTCCCCAACTTTTAAAAAGAAACTTTTTTTTTCTATTATTATTATTTTTCGGGTGCTACAGGCATTGATGGTGGTGATAGCGCATTATGATGGATTTTTAAGGTATTTTTTGTGCGTGACGTCTACATTACCGAGGATGCCGATTGTGGTGATACTAGGCGATGGAAATGATGTTGGTGGTAGTGATATAATTATTTATTTAATGGTGACATGGGATTGTAACACAGTGTTAAATTAAAATAGTGATGGTGGTGATGGTTCGGTGGCCGCAACAATTGCAGTTGCAGTGATAGCAACGACAGTGATGGTCTAACACTAAACGATACAAGTGGTTACAATGGAAATAAAAATAAAGGGCAATATGTGTGTAATATGCTCTATTACAAGTGCAATTGTGAAATGAAAGGTAGGTAATGCAATACAGCACATTGTAATACATTGTGTTATAAAAATTTATTGTAAAAAATTAAAATTAAAAAAAAAAACTTATTTTGAGAATAGAAAATTGTTTAAAAGTAAGTTTGGAAGGGGAAATTAAAATATACATCATGTGTATATGTGTATTTATATTTTATATACTTTATTTTATAAATTTACATTTACACACTAAAGAGTGATAACGAAAAATAACTTTTGCACGCTATTGACGATTACTTCATACTCTAGTAAATACATATTTCATGTGAAATGTAGAATGAGTTACAAAATAAGTATTTTTGATAATTAATAGCAGCATTCTCAAAGTATTTGGTGCACATTACGTCACTAAGAATGTGACTAATTCAGTCCTTGTTTGAGTCACATTATTTCTATAATAACGTATTTTCGAATAATGTATTGATGGAGAACGTGTGGTTAAAAAATAAGGAAAATTTTTGGATTTACGTGTAACATTATTTTATTGAAAAATGTGTGGTTGAAATGATGTTAAGTGTGTGTATTTGAGCTAGATAGTATATAAATAGAAATGTGTGGTTAAAAAATAATTGTGGGTCGATCGAACCTGTACCTATCTCACATTTTTCTTATTGGTCAGGCCAAATTAGTGTCAAAATATTTAAAATAATTTCTAGTATATCACAGTGGTGGTGACGATCACCAACCTAACTGACATTAGACCACATAACAATTATTAAATGAATCACAACTCTATTTAAAATAATAATAAAAAACCCATTACCACCTATATTAATAGATTTGTGTCTAGTACCAAAAGTCTATGATTGTTAACAAACAACTGTAAGTGCATACACAATTAACAAAAAATATTCAAATTAAACATTTTTTTCATGAATGTATACTGGGCTGGGCCAATAACGGGAAAAATCTCAGGACCAAAGCGCAAATTACACACCCAAACTCAAGCCCATCCTGTAGGGCCCACCTAAAACGTTTGTTGAACGTCTACACCATTCATATTAGTGAGTTGTATAGTACTTGACATTATTAAAGAAGCAAAACGAACTAATATATATGACTTGTTTGATATATTGAAAGAGGCAAGTTGCTAAAGCACGGAAAAATTGCGCCANAAACAAATTTTCTTAGTATTAGAAGATCTGGAATTTATTTTTGGCTTAAGCTAGGTCCTGTTTGATTGCACAAATTTTTCATGAAAGTAGGAAATTGAATTTCATTTTCCAATTTTTTGTATGTAATATTTTGACTAATTTTCCTGGCAATTGGTCATATGACCCCCTTTTCCTCCTCTTTGAGGAATTAGTTTTTCCACGGGTTTTGGTAGTTTTTGATTTTCCATTTTTTTTTTTTGCAATTGAAATAAATTTTATAAACTCTATCCATTTAATTGACAATTTCTATGAAAAACAAAGTCAAACAAGTATCAAAAGATCCAAAATTTCAATATTTTTCAGGTGAAAAATTTTGTTAATCAAACACATTTAATTTGCAATTGAAACAAATTTTATCCCTCAATTGTAACAAATTGCATTTCTTTAATTGACAATTTTCATGGAAATAAAGCCAAACGAGCACCAAAAGATCCAAAATTTCAATATTTTTCAGGTGAAAAATTATACCAATCAAATACATTTAATTGACAATTCACAATAAAACAAGTTCTAGACAATTCTATTCGCTTGAATTCATTTTCTTTCCACCGAAATTCAATTCTTCTAATCAAAAGGACCCTAAGAGATCGAAAGTTCAAAATGAGAGTTAAGAAATATTGCCAAAATGGATTTTGGGTGGAAAGAAAACGAATTCCAAGGAATTGAATTGACTAGAAATTATTTTATTGAGAATTGTCAATTATTGTGTTTGCTTGATATAATTTTCCACCTTAAAAATGTTGAAATAAAAGTGTCTTTACATGTTCCTTTGGCTTTTTTCATGAAAATTGTCAATTTAAGAGATATCATCTTTTACAATTGTTTATAGAATTTGTTTCAATTGTCCAAAAAAAAAAAAAAAAACCAAGAAAATAAAAAATATTCAAAAATCATCTATCTTTTGGTGTTCGTTTGATTTTATTTACATGAAAATTGACAATTTAAGTGATATACTCTTTTACAATTGTTCCTAAAATTTGTTTCAATTGAAAAGAAAATAAATAAATAAAAAAAGAAGACAAGAAAACATGGAAAACCAATTCCCACCATTTTGGTGGAAATTGAAAAGCCAAGAAAGCCAAGAAAATGATGACGTGACAGCCAGAGTGGTAAAATCAATTCCCTAGAAAATTTTGTTAATCAAATAGGCCAAAAGTGGGAGTTGGAATTTGTTTTCCATTTTCCATAGAAAAAATTGGACTATCAAACATAGCCTAAATAAAATAGTATTTTAAAAATAAAAATACGATCCTATAATTCCTGTTCCGGTTCACTCGATTTTCTATTTAAATTGGTCAGTTCCTACAACTCTTTAGTGTGTTTCAGTTTTTTGATTTATTTATATAAACTTGACCAAATTTCAGAGTGAAATCTATTTTGTTCCGTTGAATCTATTTTATATTTCTGGAGATTAAAGTATTGTTTGTCTTTGTCCGATTCAAAGTTGGGTTCCTAATTTGGAACTTCCAGAGTTTATGTATAATATTTTTGTCCGGTCTGGTCAACTAAACGAACGTTGAAGTCTAAAAGCAAGACAGTCTGATCTGACCTCACTCACAATTAATTACTATCTACCTTTTCTTTGGTCAAAAAACAATATATTATTTTAATTAAATGTCTTTTATGACCAACAACTCTCTGGTCACTATCATTTTAATCTTTTTAAATTATTTATTTAGGTTATTTATTTATTAGTTTGAAAATTATTAATTAAACAAATTTTCTAATGCTGAACGTGGAACTCAATAAGAAGCAAACAAGAAAAATGATATTTATAAATATAAACATTAATTAAATATAGTTCATAGTTAATCTTTTTTTTTTATTGGATAGAATAATAAATTATGTTTTTATTATTTTGAAGCCCTTACCGCTCGCGGACAGGAGTGGAAGGGCAGCCATGCGCACAAACAATATCAAGACTGGCTCCACAATTAGAAGAATTGAATATCGAATCTTCTTGTTGGCTCTTCCATTCATTCGTGAATAAGAATTTAAGAGTGTATAGCGAGAGGCTTTACAATGGTCGAATTCTTCCTAGAGTAATCATCCGAGTTCAACAGAAAAATTACTTTAAACTTGAAGGAGCAGTCACAAATGTAGGACCCACAATTCAACATATTAACATTCAAGAATATTTGCAGATTTTTGCACTCTAGGTAGAAAATATAATTTATATTGTTTACTTAGAACACAATATTCACATAAATCAATTTTTGTGACCAAATCCTTTTCAAAAACACCTTGTTTTTAAAAAATGTAATCTTCATCATTTATGTGACACAACCTTTTGTGCCACGGTTGTGACTTTTTCTTTTGGATTCAAATAGCTACTAAAGTGAAGCCTAAATTTGTTTATTGCCGTCAATTTTATATCCTGCAAGTGTACGAATTGTAACAAGTAATAAAGTAAATCTAAGAGTTCAAATATTGTTCCCACGAGAACTACTATTTAACAATGTGTTCAATTATTCCAAACTTTAATTTGATTGAAAACAAACACAAAGAAGTAGATGTTGTGATTTTTAATATAACTATTTGAAAATATATGGATGCACACAAAGATTGATTTAGAATCTGAATGAGCATAACAATTTTATCTATTGATCACCTTTAAATTTCAATTCAAGATTCACACCTAATGTAGTGTTGGATCGAATTATTCTCGTTCCAACTTTTGATTTCAAACCCTTGAATTATTGTTTTTTCTCCTTTTGAATTTGCTCTATAATTCTCAACTTGTGTTTTCTATCTCTCAATGTGTGGAATCCCTTTCAAAAGTGTCAAAAACTTGTATTTATAGTTGCTCCCTTGTTCTTGGTGAATGTAGGATTTTTATTGACTTCAAAGTGGGCCAAAAAACGCGCCCTAGAGATACCTATGAGCGCGTTGGTGCCATAGGAGTGGCGACGCGTCTCTGTTTTGTGTGATTTGGCGCCACCTTTTGGGTGGAACTCAGCATTGCGCATTTTCTAGTATTTTTATCACAACTTTCTCTCATGATATTCGATTTATGCAATTCAAATTGGGTTGTAAAGGTAGCACCACCTTTTGGGTGGAACTCAACACTACGCATTCTCCAGTATTTTTATTATAACTTTCTCTTATGATATTCGATTGATGCGATTCAAATTGGGTTGTAAATATAACTCAAAGGGCTACAACTTTACTTGAAAATAGCCATTTCAAATTTGAATCTTTTCTAGGTCCAAAATGGATTTCAATCTTGAGTTGAAAATCTGGAACATCCATGTGTAGTTGAAAATTAATTTGTAAAATTATTTTGGTCATATTTTACTCATTTTGACTTCTAATTATATCCAACTGACCTTTAGCATTCTCAAATCTTTATCGTAAGGTTCCACATAACTTTTGAGTATTTACCCTTCAGTCCCCAAACTCTGGATCTTGTCCATTTTTGCCAATTTTCGCTTCTTTCTTTAAGTTCCACTTTCATTCATCGATTTTCACCTAATAATACATTATATAATAAATTAGACTATAGTTTCATTAAAACGAAATGTCCATACTTTAAAACTCGAATAAGTGTATAAAATATACTTATAAAACATTCTCAAACTTAAGCATTTATTTGTCCTCAAACAAAATTATAACATAATTTAATAAACATATAAACATGCAAAATGTTTTGATTAGTTAACATACTATTTCTCTAAGGATCGAAATCATTGTATTAAATTTATAAAAGATTCAATGTTGCATTAGAAAACGTCAATATCTTCTTTTCCAAGATAAAACTGATGTGTGTGTGTGTGTGTGAAGAATTCAGTAAAATACTATAAATTCACGAGTTAGTTTTATTCCCGACCCTCAATGGTCAATTTTTTATTTTTTATTTTTTTTACTTGTAAGATTACCCCAAACTTTTTTTGAACTCTTTTCCTAGTGTGTAATCTAAGGTTGAATCTTTATATTAACTCTCCACTATCTCTAGTTTAGATGGATCTCACTAATTACAAGTCAATATTTCGACAAATAAGAATTCTCCAAATTTTGTGTGTTTCAAACTCCAAGACTCAACTAGGATAACAACCCTTTGTCAGAGATCTAATTTTCTCAAATAAGTGTTTGGGACTTAATCAAAGCATATAGCAAGTAAATACTTAATAATTATTTTTTTTCTTATCTTACGTGCAAACTTATCTTCATTAATATTTCTAAATGACCTTTGTATCGAGTTTTAAGTTGATAACTCCCAAATCAGATGATCATAGGGCACCAGATTTTTAGATATCATTGCATGCTTAATTACTCGAGCTATAAAGATTACGAAGAGACGCTTCACAACAAGATAACTTTTTTTTTTTCTTTTTGCCATGATTAGTGCAATGCCATTCATTAAAACACCAATTCTTAAAAATCGATCATAACTTAAGATTTTCACATAATTTTCATCATATTGGCCTTAGACAATCCATACAAGAATTTATACACATGGAATCCCATTCATATCCATAACCATATCTCTCTACAACAATAAAATCATCTCCAAATCATTCTAAATTTGGTCGAATAATGTATATTGCAGTAACTTTTGGATTTAGCATCTATGTTGTACTATTTAATCTATCAAATATATGAATTAACTCATTACTTTATAATGATAAACTTAATTCATGTGTGCAAATAGCATCAAGTTTTACATGGATAAGAATCAATTAATTTAAGTATGTAACATATCTGTAGCTCATAAATTAACACATAATTCCAAATATATATTTCAACAAAGTTACCTAACCCATACGAACAAACAATAAACAAGAAAAATCTTTTTGAGATTTTAAATTTTTTTTTTCAATCTTTTCAATTATATATATATATAATAAATAAGTAAAAACACACAATCACACAAAAATAATAAAACTAAAAACTCAATATTTTTTCACCCCAAACTTAAATTAAACATTGTCTTCAATGTTTTAAGTTATAATCTAGCACATAAAGGGGCGGGAAAGAAGGAAGAATGTACTCCTTGGCGTGTTGGATTAGTTCATTCAATTCTTTGCTATACTGCCTCCTACTTGATATCCATATACCTTTAAAAGATAAAAGAAGACAAATATGAGAATCAAGAGCAATTTAAAGGCAATAATATAGCGTGTATGATAACCATTTTTTATGTCCTTGGAGCTTTGAAAAATTTACCACATGTATTTTCTACTGTTTTTCACTCGAATATATGATTTTATTTATTATGCTTAATCTAGATATGATGACCCTCTTATTGAAGTAGAAACATGCCTAAAACTAATCTAATAGACTATATGCAATACAAATATAGAAAGCATAATAAATAAAAGTATAAGAAATTGGGTGGCTTCCCAATAAACGCTTAATTTAAAGTCTTTAGCTAAACTTTTGCAAAAGTACTTCATGGCACTTTGAATTGGTTTTGGAGGTTTTGCTTAGTTAGCTTAATTGACTTTGTTCCATATTTCACACGTCCTCCAAAATCGTACTTTGCTCTTTTGAATACAGTATGACTTGATTTGCCCAATTCGAACTCAACTAAGAATACATCAATCTTCTCATCGACTTTAATTACAAAGTCAATGATGTTGGAGGTTAGCATGTTAATCCCATCCTTTTAGAATGCCACTAATCCACTTGGCTCTTTGGTGATTAATTAGTTTATGTATACACCTTCTTCTTTAGTTGGTTCTTCGGGTTGAATAATAAAGAGATCATCCTTCAGCATGTTACTTGGCTTGTCCAAAATTTTAACTTTTCCATGATGATATCTCTCGTAACTATTTCACTGTAATCAAATTGTTCTTCATATGGATAATCGAAGATATATTTCCTTGCTTCCACTGGTGTTGCCAATAACAGACAATTTTTAGTATAATGAAATGCATCACAATAGTCACAAGTCGGTCTAATCTCTCCATAACCAATAAATTTAATATTTAATCCCTTTGAGATGACATCCTTATCAAATTCAATAGGTTGATTGTATCCCCACTTTTAAGTTCTTGTCTAGAGAGGAATTTTTCGAAAAGCATGTCATCTTCATTTAAGCTTGGATAAATCATTGTGAATTTTTTTGACCTCTTGCTTGTTTATATTCTCTACCAATGGAGCAAAGAAAAACAAATTGATCGATTGAAAAAAGAAAAAACTCAAACAAAATCAAACAAAAGCAAGAAATGATTAAAACCAATATTAATAAAATAGTCCTCGGCAATGATGAAAAAAAAATTGTTGTCGATTTTATATTCCGCAAGTGTATGAATCGTAACAAGTAATAAAGTGGATTTAAGAGTCTGGATTTCTTTCCCTCAAGGACCACTATTTAACAATTGGTTCAATTGTTGATTGAAAAGAAATAAACAAGTAGATGTTGTGATTTTTAATATAATTATTTGAAAATATGTGGACGCACACAAAGATTGACTTAGAATTTAAATAATGAATAGATATTAGAGTAGAACAATTTCATGTATTGATCATTAAATCCCAATATAAGCTTCATACCTAATGTAGTGTTCGATCTAATTCTTCTATTATATTAAATTTACCCCTCTCAAATTCTCATTAAACCTATTTAACCAATTCAGTTCTCTATCACTATGCGAATCAATTTTAGTTAAGCAAAATTCAAGTTCTAAGAATTCATACAATGATCACAATAATCAGTATAGTTATCTCTACACGTTATATTAATTATCGAATCTCAATATGTGGTCTAATCAAAAAATCACCTTTCGATTCGTAATAGATTCACAAAATCATTGAATAATTGGTCAAAGACTTCAAAACCTTACGTACATAATTAAAATCAACGCATATACATTTAAAGAACTTAAATCTTGAATAAAAGAAATAAATGATCTCAAAAGATTACATTGTTTCTTTAATATGAATTTGGCTACTCATGATAATGGAAAAAAGACTAAAGAATTGCATTGAGTACATCACCTGGTTTTGAATTGAGATGTAGAAAAGATGAGAAATCTTGCACCAAGTTCCTCTTCCTGTTCTAAATCTTGATTTCAAACTCTTGAATAGTTGTTTTTCTTCTCTTGAATTTGTTCTCTAATTCTTAAGTTATGTTCTCTATATCTCAATATGTGAAATCCTCTTCAAAAGTGTCAAAAACTTGTATTTATAGTTACTCCCTTGTTTGTGTCAAAATTAGGGTTTTTATGGACTTCAAAATGAGTAAAAAACTTGCCCTAGAGATACCCAGGTGGCTCCACCCTCCAATATTTTTATTATAACTTTCTCTCTCGATATCCGATTGGGACGAGTCAAGTTGGGACATAAAGATAACTCAAAGAGCTACAACTTTATTTGAATTAGCTATTTTTTCAATTCGAATGTTTAATAAGTTAAAAATGGGTTTCACTCTTTAGTTGAAAATTTGGAACATGTGTGTACGTTTGAAAATTGTTTTGTGCAATTATTTTGGTCACATTTCACTCATTTTAACTTCTAATTGCATCTAATTGACCTCTAGCATTCTCAAATCTTCATTTTAAAGTTCAACACAACTTTTGAGTATTTACACTTTAGTCCTCAAACTCTGGATCTTGTCCATTTTTTGCTTCTTTCTTTCAATTTCACTTCCATTCATCGAGTTTCCCCTAATAACACATTATATAATAAATTAGGCTATAATTTCACTAAAAGAACTATGAAACGTCCATATTTTACTGCTGGAATAAGTTTATAAAATACACTTATCAGTTATGTAAAGTATATAGAGGTCATTTCCCATAGGGAGTGTTAGTTGTAACAAGTAAATCTCCTATGACTTTAATATGTCCCAATTTAATATTAATATCAGAGTTTAGGCCATCTAAAATTAACATAGTGAAAACTCATAGGAAAGAATAAAATCTCATGACAAAAAAAAATAATAATAATAATAAAAAATAAATAAATTGATTCACTCGCAAAAAACCTTTCACAAATTTTTATTATAATCAAAATCAATTAATGGTCAAAAGTCTTACATTTCATATGTAAAACTAGGGCTGAACATGGTCCGGTTCGGTTCGGTTCTAACGAGAACCGAATCGACCCGAAATTTTCGGGTATTTAGTAAGTGGAACCATCGGGTCCAAATTTAATTACGGAATCGTTCGGGTTCGGTTCCATTCGGTTCGGTTCGGTCCGGTTCGGTTCCATTCGGTTCCGTATTATAATTAAAATTTTTAATATATACAAAGTTACGTTAATTTAATTAATGATATATTTAATATTAGCTCTTACAAAATAACGTAGTTCAATCTTATGTGTTTCACGTCTAACTTTACTGAGTTCTTCATAAATTTGATTATTAAAATCAAGAAAGAGACAGATAGCGAGCTCAAAATAATTAAGAGAGATGTTATAGAGTTTTAATTCGATTTTCTCCGGTAGCAACGACACTACAGTAGAATAACAAATTTGGATAAAATTGAGGTCAATTTGATTAAGTCGATTTTGAACTGAATATTAGAAATTGGAAAATCATATTTTGTAGTTTGAACTAAATTAACTAGTTAACAAATTTATTTAGAAAAAATAAAATAATTTTACTTATTTAAAAGAAATTAATTTAAAAAATTACGGAGATTCGGTTCTTATTCGGTTCTTCGGGTCTTGGCCTAGAACCGAGAACCGAACCATACCCGTCGGTTCCTGATTCAAATACCCGTTCGGGTATTTAACTTGAGAAGAACCGTCGGGTTCGGTTCTGTTCGGTTCGGGTTCGGTTCGGTCGGTTCGGTTCGGGAGTTTTGTCCAGCCCTATGTAAAACCATAACTAAAATCTGAATAACAATAAACTTCTAGATAACAACTAACTCTAAATTATGATGCGAATTAAAGATAATCACTAATTCTAAATGGAAGTAATATTTTAAATTGATTAAACTAGATAAATTTATCAAGAAAATAGAAAAACTCGTTTTTGAAGCCTTAAATGATGGAATTTGGCTAAGAAAGTTCGAAAATTCTTTAAAAATAGATACTCTGAAAAATCACATCTTTCAACACTTATTCTAGGCCATTTCTTTTCAATTGCCTTTGAACATTTTTGTTGTAAGAGTGCAATTCTCATCTTTTGGTTCCAAATACTAAAGTCTCATTTACAGTTATACAATATTACTATTTCATATTTAGAGATACTATGTAATCACGTAAGATAGATTTTGCTAAGTTGTTTTCACACACCTACTTGATGTCTAAATAAGCCTAATATTAGTTAAAGAAGCGAATTTCTACTCACAATTGTGTAATTATGATTTTTGTAAGTCATAACCCCCAATTGAGTAAGAAGAAGGCAAAAAGAAGTGAAAAGAGACCAAAAGTTACAAAAATGTGAAGTGGGGGATCAAATTGTACAAATGCTAATAAGTTAAAAGACATTGGATGCAACTTATCAAGGTCGTGGTTGAAAAAAGTTAAAATTTGGGGACCAAAATTTAAAAGATCAAAGTTGAGGGACCTAGTATGCAAATAGTGTAGGACCATCTGCAAGAGAAGGGAAAGGGCAAAGCCTGCAAACCAGGGCGGCTTCAATACCTAAATGTTGGCCGGCGTGTGCATCGACCTTCGTGAGGGTAGAATTTTTGCTCCCATTTTTTCTAATTCTCGTTTTCTTTGGGAATTTTGGGTAATTTTTAATAGCATTTTTTATGTTATCTTTTAAGCCTTTTGCCCCCTCATTTATTCTTCATTCACTTTACTTTTACTTTCATTTGGGAGAGAAAAAGGACAAGCACTAGAGTACGAGGAGGAGAAAAAATAAAGAAAACTGGAAATTTTTTGGGGAAATATCAAGACCAAGCCATTGCAACCTTTCAAGAATCCAATCAAAAGATAAGTTTTATTTTTAATCTTGAATTTCATCCAATATTTACTCCAATTTGTAATGTATTGCTATAAATCTTCTCCTTTTTATCATTAATATATAATGAAACAAGTTCTTTGATGTTGGGATGATCGATGAAACTTAACATAACCTGATTAATTTTAACATTTGCTCTTTAATATTTAAGTACTTAATCCTAACTCTAGGTGGCCTATTGAGCTATTTTCACAAAGATTTAATGTGATTGATTGTGTTTTAATCGACATAGAGATACAATATATTAAACCAATTAATTAGAACTAATTTCGCTTGGTTAAGTGAAATTATGAATCACAACTACTTTATCCTCCTAATTTTTTGTAATTTTTAAATTTGTTGTTTTTGTCAAATTTTTAGATAAGTTCTATATTTTCAAAATCAAAATTTTATTATGGGTTTCATTGTCAGAATTAAATTAACTATTGTGCAATTGAATAAATATTTCTCGTGGGATCAACAACCCAAACTATTCTGTCCACTTTATTATTTGAATACGACCCCTGCACTTGGGTTTATAATTTTAGTGAATATATTTTTGATGTCATTGTCGGAGAACGTATTTATTTTGATTACTACTTCAGTTAGTCTTAGTTTTAACCCTTTTTTTTTTATATTTTTATTTGCTTTTGTTAATATCTCTTGGCTACCTACAACGGTTTTGATATCTTTTATGCTTGGTATTCATTCAATGTACTTTTCAACTATATATGGATGATTTTGATTATGGTAAAGTAACAATACTTTTGCAATAACTAATCTCTACATGAACTATGAAGATATGCTTGGAGGAGATCTAAATTGTAAAATTTGTTACGCAATGCATTGTACTAACAAAAATGGATCTATACCCAGTGCATTACCAAGCCAAGAGATGGGTAGCTTGTAGCCCTGGTTGTGATTTCTTCCTTGGGCAGGCCTGCCTTGTTGTGATAGGGAGGAGTGATAGTTGGGTTCGAATCCCATAGCCCCGATGTCGCAAAATTCTCAAGTTTCCATGATATTATGAAATTTCGCATTTTGCATACCGGCAAAGGAGTTTGCCAAACTCTGTTCATTCTTCACATACCAATACCCACATGTCATGGCTGTATGGTTAGTTAGGTTGTTGACAAATTTAACAACGAGGGGTATCACGGCCTGAACCTTGAGAGCAATACAAGTTCCTCGTATCTCGACTTGCCCACAGAATTGACTAAAGCCAAAAGTAGAGAATATGGCTATTTCAGCTCACGACTAGAATGGTATCCAGGTAATGGGTTATTGTTCTATCTTTAGAATAAGAACTATAGCACATTTACTTTTGTAGTTGACTATCAAAGTGTCCTTTAGATCTCCACACTTAGGTTATATGTCATAGATAGAAGACTCCGCTATCAGACTAGGGCTAATGCCAGTATTCTTGCACTGATGCATTAATATCGAAACTTCTCACGTTTAGATAATACTTTAGGTGTCGAAAATAAGTACTTGACAAATCTTATAAGAGTTACATGCTTGTAGGAGATTATGTACCAATGTTCCGAATGAGGACATCATGTTTGGGGGAGATGATCATCTCCTATTAAATAAGAAGGTACTTACTAATTATTATCATAAACTTACCAAGTTGGATGAAAGCAACAATCTTGTGGGAGAAGTGATGTACTGGAGTGAATTTAAACAGTGGGTGTACAAATCCATTTGAAGGAGTTTATAGAAAGGACAATTAATCACAAAGAAACAAAATGAAGATGTAGCAATCAATAACGATGAAAGTATTATACATTCTTCCAACTTCATTGATTGCTCGAAAATTGTTTTGGTGATTAAACCCGATGAGGAGGTGGAAATCTACATAGTTGAATTTGAATAATATGGAAGATGCTAGTTATATTATATTGAAAGGGGCAATGAAGAGTTTTGGCAAATAAATGAAAAGTGAAATAAAGACAAATGAGGAAAACTAGGCAAGGCATCTAAAACTTTCTTTATATGTCCATGATGCAAAGTATCTCAAACTCAATTTAAAGACTAAAAATGCTTATTGGGAGGCAACCCAATTATTTTTATTATTAATACTTTTATTTTCTAATTTTCTTGCTTTTATTTAATTAGATATCAGTTTTTGTAGGTCATTTTTGAAGCCATAGGTTGATCATGGTTCTGAACAAGTTTGAGGGTTCATTTTGACTACGTTGGTCAAACTTACCAACTTTAATTTTACCCCATATAATTTACTCATTTTTTGAGATTTGTAGGACCCCACAAGTTATTCCATGAGATGCTTATTGAGGAAAATTGTTTGAAATCAATTTGAGGCTTGATCACGAGATTGGAGGTGAATTAGAAATGAACTATTCATGAGCTTTACAAGTTTAAGTGTTAAGGACCGCAACTTTACTTAGCCCCTTGACCTACCTGCAGTCGTAGTTTACACAACTTTGATCACACATTGTAAATACCAGTTCAAGGTTAAATTATAATTTCCATTCAATTGAAATAGTTTATTTTAGTTGTAAAATAACTCTGATATTTGTAAACGTTCAGTATGATGCCTTGTCATTTAAACGTCTACACCCGCCACTTAAGTTTTTGTTTCAGTAACTATTATAGGACGTATTAGTCATTCAAAATTTTTTCAAACTTACTGTTTTTCGTACCCTACACCAAATTTGTAATTTTTAGCATTCATCAATTAATGAATAATTTACTTTCAATGCATTCAAATTCTCTATTATAAGCTTTTTTCAAAATTGTAATCACATTTTCTTTCGTCCCAAAACTATCGAGAAAAGGATTAAGATAGTCTTGCGGAACAGTCTTCTACTTCACGGTGTCTCTTTCTATGCTAAGAAGGAAGGCGCTCTATGAAAGTTGGTATCGAAGATGTAGCTCATCCTTGATAAGAAAAAATTTATGGAACCGAATACATTACACACCACTGAAGTGGGCGATCCTAAAAAAAAAAAAAAAGAGCACTAAACATCGCATGGAAGCACTCGATGATACAACTATTAGGTTGTGCTATACCGTGAAAGGCCTTGAGAAACAGGCTGAGATAGCTGAAACATATATTTGTTAAATAGACATCCAACTGGAAGAAAGTCAAAAGGGTTGCGTAATAATGACTAATGCTGTTGCAATCATTCCTAATCTATAAGATGAAATGGAAATGTTGAAAGCTTAATTGCGAGCACTCCAACATCTAGTTGGTAATGGGCAAGCTTCCGCACAAAAGTATCTACTTAGGATTAGAATCCCAGAACCACGTACCTATAGAAGGTTACATGATACAAATGAAGTCGAGAACTTTCTGTTTAACTTGGAACACTACTTTCTCGGATCTTCAATTGTAGATGTAAGAAAGGAAAGGACAACTACTATGTTTCTAGGTAGAGATACAAAACTATGGTGGCTATCAAAATACCCTGATATTCAAGCCAACACGATTCGAATAGATCCTTGGAATCTCTTAAAGAAAGCAATCAAATCATAGTTTTTCTTAAAAAATATAGAATACTAGGCCTAACGGGCACTATGGAAACTAAACCATACAAGCTCCATCAAGGAGTACGTGAAAGCTTTTTCGGGACACATGCTGAATATTCTAGACATGTTGGAAGGCTTGAAATCGTGGACATGTAAGGACCTTCAGAGATAGAAGATCACTAATTTTAATGTGGCCATGGGAGTCATAGAATGTTTAAGTGACTATTAATCGAAACTGAGAAAACATTGACCTTCGAGGAATAGTCAAGCTATTGGAGGTGAAAATAGATCTTTCAACCCCAGCACAAGCTCAAATGGGGAAGAGCGTTACTCTTATAATAGGGAATGAGCCTATCAAGGTACCCATTAGAGTAACTTTTAGAGAAACCCTCAAAATAATCATTAGGGCAACTATTACTAGCCACAATAATGAATGGAGTAAAGGAAAGACACTGGATGGTATTCTCACAAGTGGTAAATCGAGTTCAAAGAAAGATGTCTCAAAAGCTAGTTGTCATGATAAGATAGCTTCTGAAGAAGATGATGATGTAGTTAGTATATTCTCATATCAGTTCAACACACTACCGTATCGGGGTGATAAGAGAATGATCTTTCCTCAACAAAGGTAAAAATGGAAGAATTGAAAGCTCATATTGGTAGGACCAAAGTTCTAATATGCATTGATGTGAAGATCAAAGGAAAGAAAATCAGGGTTATGGTGGATATTAGTGCTACCCATAACTACTTTTGCAAGCATTGAAGTAGAGCTACTCGGACTTGTTTTGGAGAAAGGTAATGGAAAGGTTAGTGTAATCAACTTAGCTGCTCAACTAATTTCTGGAGTCTCGAAATCCATGCTAATCAAGACGGGTCCTTTTAAGGAAAGGATAGCTTTGTCAGCAGTTTAGGATGATGATTTCAAGCTTATTTTAGGATTATAATTCCTTCGACATACGAAAACAACAGCGTTGCCATACTCTGGTTTGTTAATGATGATGGATAATATGCTTTGGACCATCCCTGCACAAACTGGAAGGATGGGTGAGAAGAGTGTCTTGTCCATGTAATTTAGTAAGGGCTTTAAAAGGAATAAACCCTCATTTTGTACACTCTTTGATTAAAAGAGATCGAAGAGGTGACTAGTCCTATTCCAAAACTTGTTAAAAGGTTTATTTAAGAATTTGAGGACATCATGTTGGATGAATTACCAAAGAGATTGTCACAAATGAGGGCCATTGATCATGAGATTGAACTTGTTCCAGGTGCCAAACCTACCGTTAGGGCACCCTATCGTATGTCTCAACTCGAGTTTTAAGAGCTTAGAAAACAACGAGGAAAAATATTGGAGAGTAGGATTATCATGCCTACGAAATTTCCATATGGAGCTCCTATGTTATTTTAGTAAAGGCCCATGGTTTCTTATAATATGCAGCGACTATTGAGCCTTGAATAAAATAAATACTAAGAATAGTTATCCTATTCCACTTGTAGTGGATTGCTTTGACCGACTGACTAGGGCAAACTATTATACGAAGATTGATCTTAGGTTTAGACACTGGCTAGCTCAGATCAAGGATGGAGATGAAGCAAAGACTAATGTGGTAATCGGATATGGGGCCTTTAAATTCAAGGTGATGCTTTGTGCTTGACAAATACTCTAACTACATTTTTTACGATGATGAATTAAGTACTTTACGGTTTCTTAGATGACTTTGTGATAGTATACTTGGATTACATTGTAATCTATATTAAGAAGTTGAAGGAACATATACAACATGTGAGACAGGTTTTCAACAAGCTACAAGAGAATGGTCTTTATGCAAAACCATTAAAATGCTCATTCACTGAGACTTCGATCAGCATTCTAGGTTACATCATTGAAAAAGGTAAAATCTATAGGTATTCAAAAAAGGTCATAGCCATAAGGATTGGCAACTACCAATGAATGTATATGTACATTCATTTCTTAGGTTATGCAATTACTGCCAAAGATTTGTGAAAGAATACTCAGAAGTTGCACAGACACTGGCTAAATTGATGAAGAAGGATAAAGATTAGAATTGTTCATCACAATGCCAAGTGACTTTTGAAAAGTTGAAGAAGTCTTTGAGGACGAATTCGATGTTGGCCTTACTAGATATGACTGAACCATTTGAAGTTCAAATGACTGCTTCAAATTTTGCTCTTGGAGGAGTCCTTATGTGAAAAGGACATCCATCGCTCATGAAAGTCAAAAGTTGAAAAACGCAAAATGCCCATTACTCAGCACACAAAAATGTGTTGTTGGTGATAATTCATTGCCTTAGTGTATGGCGTCAGTACCTACTTAGGTCTCCATTTATTGTGAAGACTAATAATATTAATTAGGTCTCCATTTATTGTGAAGACTAATAATATTGTGGTTAGTCATTTCATGCTACAACTGAAGCTATCGAATAAGTAGACTCGTTTAAAGAAACTTCTTTTAGAGTTCAACTTTATGTTGGAATATCATCCCGATTGTAGTAATCATGTTGCTATGCGAGAAAAGGCGGAAAGTAGTCTTGTAGAGTAGACTACTACCGCACGGTGTTCTTCTCTATGCTAAGATGAAAGGGCCCCATAAACCAAGACAAGTATAAGTATCTCTTGACCCAACATCCAACATGGAAAGTTTCGTTAATCATCACTCCTTCTTCTTCTTTTCCCAAATTGAGGACGATTTGTACTTCAAGTTTGGGGGGTCTTTGTTTATTTGATGTTTATTATGGTTGACGGGTTAGATAGCCTTACTGGCTAAGGATGGTTTGATATTTGAAATTGTTATTGATTTATAGTTTTGACTAAATATAATAATGTACCTAAATTTTAGTGAAAAAAATTGTTATCTATGGTAAGATCTTATGTTATTTTGAGAACAATAGTCACGATCAATTGTTGTCTAGATGTGAAATTATTAATTGGGGAGAGAGTTTTGAATTGATAGATCTAGGTTATGAGTTGTGTGAAAATTTCTATCAACCCACATTCTATGCCACTTAACCCTATTGTGAGATAGGTTTGGGGGAGGTCGAGTCGATAAGATATTTGGAAATTGTTGATCCCTTTCATGTTAAATATATTTGTGTGGAGTGTCTTTGGCTAACAAATATATTGTTTAAAGAAGCATCGTACTTATTACTTCTTATCTTGAACTATAGCCTTTTTTATTCAAGTTAGTAAGTCTATTATGGTATCTCAAAATCTAATACCCTTTGGTCTTTAAAAATTAGGGAGTTATTGACCTAAAGATCATTATATGGATCAAGAAGAACGCTTAAGCGAGTGCGGTCAATCTTGAGCTTTTACTGAAAATTTTAACAGAAACTGTGCATACGTAATTGAAGGGGACTTTAGATAACTAGTGGTTTGAATTACCTTGTATAAGCCTAAGTGTCAAAGAACTTAAATTTGGGGAGAACATGGTAAAATGAAACGAAAAGGAATCAAAAGCGTACAAAAATGTGAATTTGGGGATCAAATTGTACAAGAATCGAAAGTTGAAAGACTTTGAAAGCAATTATCAAGGGCGTGGTTGAGATAAAAGTTAACATTTGAGGACCAAGATTTACAAGATCAAAGTTGAGGGACCTAATGTGCAAATTGTGGAGAATAAAGTTGCAAAAAACGAAAAGGGCAATGTCCGTATGTACGGGCTGCTTTAGTACTTGGGTAGAAAGACCGAGCGTTGGCCGACGGACACGATGGCCTGTTTTGTCACATTCTTCATCTATTCGTCATTCATTTCATTCCCAAAGAGAAGAAAAAATCAAGGCTAAGCCATTGAAACCCTTAAGAATCCAACCAAAAGATGGGGCCCATTTTTATTTTATTTTTTTCATCCATTATTTTCCCCAATTGTAATATATTGCTATAAATCTTCTCATTTTTATCATTCATATAAAATGACCTAAATTTTTTGATGTTGTGATGATTGATGAAACTTAACCTAGATTGATTAATTTCGATATTTGCTATCTAATATTTAAGTACTTATTTTTGAGTATTTCCTATTGTATTGTATTTCATGTTATTCATTTATTTGGCCAATCAATGATTGTGTTGAGTGATTTACGCCATCCTTGAAAGAATAAAGTGCATTTTAGACCATATAGTCTTGTAAGAGACATAGATATACTCATGATCCTAGTTGACCCATTGATCTATTTTCAGAAAAAGTATCATAGAGATATTTTAGGTTAAACCAATTGATTATATCTAATTTAGCTTGAGAGAGATAATAAGTTAAAATAGAAAAATCGGGTTTAACATACTAAATGAGTAATTTGTTTGTGGAGAAATTAATAAATGACGGTTAAGTGAAATCACGAATGCCAACTATCAATTTTTTGTAATTTTTAGATTTGTTATTTTCGTAGAGTATTTAGTAAAATTTTTCATTTTAAAAATCAAAATTTTATTGTGTGTTTCACTGTTAGAATTAAATTAATTATTGTGTAATTGAGTAAACATTTTTCGTGGAATCAGCAAGTCGAACTCTTCAATTCACTTTATTACTTAAATGCAATCCATACACTTGCGGCTTATAATTTTAGCGGTCACCTTTTACTCGAGAAAGATATACTGTTAAATATGAAATATTCATCTAAATGAGCATTATAAAGATGCCGAAAGTAAACGCTAGCCTAAAATGAGTTAAAAACACTCATAAGGGAAAAAAACATATACACGAAATTAAATACACAATGTGAATCAATATACTTGAGCAAAATGGAAGGATTAAGATAGTATATAAAATCTGAACCGAGTCCAGAACTAGTTAGAAGTTATTCAATCAAAGCCTGCCATATGTCACCAATACGAAAAGACCCATCTACCCCCAATGCTTGGATGAAAATCTATAAATAGGTGAGCCTAGATGAAGAAAGACATGCTCAATATGAAATAAGTTCCTACCAAATAGTCATTCGCTTCTTGCGCCTATTGAGCAGCAAAATAACGAGTTTAGTAGGGAAAAACCCCGACTAGGTGAGATGAATTTATTGATCATCACTTAGAGATCAACAAATTGGCTTCATCTATGGAAAACTAGTAAAAGGATAGCCATGGTCTTGTTGTTTTGAGCTAAACTATCATCGAAAACTTCATAGAAAAGAGCCAAACTAAGTCAATATTACTAAAAAGAAGAATTAGAACCTGATGAGGAATTTCCTAACAGTGACCCTGATGGTAACAACAATGTGAAAAGATGCTATTAAAAATCTAAAGAAGGAAAGAAAGAAATGCTCAATAAATTTTTTTGGTGCTCCTATAATGTTGAGGCCCTGTGCGTTCAGTCAACTCCTGCACATCGAGGCAGCCTCGGCTCAAGAATATTTTTAACATGTAGCGGTAAATCCATGTAGATTTTCTATATTCACCTCCACCGAAAGCTTTGATACCATTAAAAAGTCTATAAATAGGAAGCAATCAGAAAATATGAAGAGAAGGAAAAGATTGCTCTCTCGAAGGCTTGCCATTCGGCCAAAAACCATCCTACTCTACAAGTATCTTCCTCTTAATTAGGAATTTGCGCTGAAGAACTAGTAAAAATAGTTCAATACGTTCGGTTTAAACCAAGATCTCCCAATCTAAAAAGCCACTGTTCACAAGACTTCACGCAAGCCAAACCTACCCTCAGATCATCAACATTCACACACACAAATTGGAAATATTGAACATTACAAATGCAAGATCAGTAAAAGATCTGACTTCAATAATCAAAAGAGGATTAGACGAATGAGTTTTCGCAGATAGAAACAATTTGTATTCTGAGATAATGGACCCCTCAATACCATCCAACAGCCCAAAAAGAATCCACGTTTTTCGTAAGATGGAAAGCTTACTTTGTCACAGCATTTACAAAGTTGTCATTTGGGAATTAGTTCAAGGACATGACCAGAATCTTTTACTTTTATATCAAGAACTTGCACAAGAGTGTAGCCACTATCAAGATTGAACAAATTAAGACAATCTTTAAATTTGTTTTACATGGTAAAACTTCTATTAATTATAGATTAGACAAATATTTAGACTTTGAAGGCCTAAAACGAATGACTAATTACCAATTCTCTAACGTGAACTACTCTTTTGGCTTTTTACAGAGAGGTCAAACTGAATTCAAATCCCTCGTGCCATGTTATTTCTTTCAACGTTTGATTGTATTCCTTTTGGCGACTAAAAAGTAATTAATAAATTATTTCATTAGCCAACTTATGCATGCACCAAGAATTTTAAGATTTAATATTATTAAAGTTAAGGTTAAAGAACAATTATAATTGTTTGGTCTTAATTCTTTATGTAAAAAAATTCCAATTTACTTTTCCTCCTTCCATTTATTCTCCAAGTCATGTCAATTGATAAAAAGTAAAGGGTCCAAAGACATATAACCCCTATTTGCATATAGCCCTGTTTGGGTTTCATTAAAATGAAATTTTAGAGGAAAATAAGTTTTGAATTTGTAAGAAAAGTTTTGGATTTATGTGCAACATTATTTTATAGGAGATTGTATGGTTAAAAATGAATTTTAGAAAAATAAATTTTTGAAACAATGGTATGTTTGGCTAATCAAACTTCACTTTTAAGTACATAGTTCCTACAACTTTGATCCACTTTTCACTACATAATTTAGACAACCCAACAATTTTTATTAACTTTTAGCAACATAAGTCCCTAAGACATAATTTTAAAAATTACAATATTAGTCCCCAACTTACTGCTCTATTAACAAGTTCGTCACAAACTTTAAAATTAAAACTTTTATCATCAGCTTTTCCATATTTTACACTGTTAATTTCAACGAAGAAAACATTTAAATATTTGTTAAATTATCACGTGATCTCATGAAAATATGTCTCATATCAAACTTTAAGATCCCATCCTAACTTGGTGAACAAATCTAGTTTCATGCAGTTTTAGCATGTGAGAATTGTGCGACAAACTCAAGTTATATCATTAAGATTTTGCGACTATAATCAAAGGTTGGGGACCAACTTGCTCGTTTCTAAAGACGGAAGGTCAACTCAGTGTCAGGGCATGCAATATGTTGGCGACCATTAGTTCCTTTTTTACATATAATTTTATATGTTGTCCTAAAAGCCTAAACAAAGCACCTTTTTTTCCTTAAAGAAAAAAATGTGAAATTAACTTTTACGATAAGTGAAACGTGCTCTTGATGCGATAATTTAAAAAGAGTCCCAGAATGGAGCATAAAGTAGAATAGAGTCCAAGCACAACTCTTAAGAGGAATTTTTTTCCCTAAAGTCAAAGCACAACTCTTAAGAGGGATTTTTTTTCCTTTTCTTACTGTCTCGTAGGGTAACAAAATCTATTTCTTGAAAGTAAAATATCATACACTGTATGGATACAATTCTTAGTAAAGAAAATAGTTTCGGACCCTTTTGAATATCACATTCGATTCGGTCTTGGAATCCAAATCTTTTACATATTTGAAGAAACTTCCTAGAAAGTATGTTTTTGTGTCTGATATATATTAATATATACGTATATAACTATTTGCAACAGTCATGAATCTTGTATAAATGCCCACGTCCATAATGTAGTAGCTAACCGTCAACTTACAAACTTTTCTCTCGGCCACCAAATTTGAATTGCCAAAAACGATACAAATATAATTCAAGTTGAACATCAAGGAAATGGAAGGAAGTTCTTCTAGTTCAAGAGGTAAGGCCATGCAAGGCAAGGAAGAGAAAGGCAAAGAGGAAGTTCGGTACCGGGGTGTCCGGAGGCGGCCTTGGGGAAAGTTCGCAGCTGAAATACGCGATCCCTCGAGGCAGGGAGCGCGCTTGTGGCTCGGAACATTTGATAACGCTGAGGCCGCAGCCCGAGCTTATGACCGTGCCGCCTTTAGGTTTAAGGGTCATCTTGCAATATTGAATTTCCCAAATGAGTACTACTCTCAACTGACTATTCCTCCTTATAATCCAGCATTTACTACATTTTCATCCTCGTCCTTGTCCTCGTCTTCATCGTATTCTTATCCATCAGCAGCAGGAGAAGAGAAGATTGAGTTGGAATATTTGGATAATAGAGTTTTGGAAGATCTTCTTGAATCCTCAGAACAGAAGAAGAAATCAAAGAAAGATTGAGATTTTTAAACAGTCTTCTCTTTCATTTTACCGTTTTCTAATTGTGGTTTTCAAGATTTTTGTCTTATGGTTCGTGGGGAGAATGTGATGGAGAATGAAAAGTACTTTATCTTGTAACTTTCTGCTTAATCTTTGTCTATGTAAAGCCAAAACCCTGAAAATGTAAAAGGATTTGCCAGCAAATGGAAGAGGAGGTGATCAGATAAACTGAAGAATTAAAGGAAATGCGGGTAGATTATGGCTACTATGCAGCCTAATGCAAAATTAAATCTCTTTTATGAGAGTCAGTATCATTCACATGATCCTTCGCCCAAATAAAGGTTTTCTCGAGCTACTAATTATCGAGCTATTGTTTCGTCAAATAACTAATCAGACATAAGTCCTTCCTACGGTGAAAAAATTCTCTGTTTTTCTAATCCATTCGCGAGTCCCTCGCTATTTTCCCAAACTTCTCATCATAGTTAGCCTTCACTTGTACTATTGCTAAACGGGTGTTTCACTCTTTTTCCCTCGTCACTTTGATGAAATTGAAGCAATTGAGATCTTATACTTTGTGTTTGAACGCATCATTCACTAAAACTTGAACTCGAGATCTACTAGATTTGTATATGTTCAATTTTTACAACTTGATACAGGTAGAAGTCATAACATTGGTAATAAATATGTTGATTAGATTAAAGATGCATGAGTCCTCATCAGTGGTAATATATAAAACACTACAAAATAAAATCAGGGGTGGTTTTGTCCGCCTCTGAAGTTTGCACAACGACCATATGGATTGTGTGAAGAAGGAATGTCTCTTAAGGCAACTATAAAAATAGACAACCCTTTGTAAGTGTGGAACTCTTTATGAAACAAAGAGTGCCATTTGATTTAGTTCATTTGGATCGATTAAGGTCGTTCTGCAAGATCTTCAAGTTTTGAATATCTACTGTAGTCAAAATGTTTGTAATGTTCTTTTCTAGTTAGTTTGCTATACTGTAGCCATGCGAAGGACTTTCGAGACTTATAATGAAGTTTCAAACTCATATTGATCATGGATTGAGCAAGGAAATTGAACTCTTTAAGAACTATATTAGGTCTAAAATCTTAGCAAGTTCTGCGTCCAAATATTATTTATTTGGGGTTGAGTTGACAAGTATTGGTAGTAGTTTGAGTAGTGCTTGATGCGAGCTTAAGAAGGTCAAGCAAGATCCAAGAGCACTCTAAGAACACCAAGTGAGTGCTCAAGCTGCTTTTCCAGAGATGGACCCCTCGATGTCCGTCCAAAGGGCGCTCGAGTGCTCGTATTTACGAGAAGACCCTAATTCTTTTTTCTTTTTTCTTTTTCAACATCTAAACACTCTAAACCATCTAGAATTGTCAATACAGTTTATAAACAACAAAAACTTCTTTCTTTTTGGTGTGAAGAGAAAATACGTTGAAGGGAAGATCATTCTCAAGAAGAAATAAATTCTTGCCAAAAATTCTCTATCATCAACCAAATAAAAACAACACAAAATCTTCCATCTTGATTATGAAAGGTGACTGGTTTTACTCACACATTTTTTTACTATTTTAACTTAATAATTGTTTAGATCTTATGAGTATAGAACATTGTAACGTGCGTTTTAGTGTTGTTTTGTAGGTTTGGTGAAGTGGTGTTACCAATGTAAAAATTGGAGAAACATGTGGCCTGGAATAAATCAAAGAGAAAAGAGAAGACAAAGGGCAAAATAGTCAATTTTCTATGCAAACAGGATGCCCAAGCGCCACCAAGTGGCACCCAAGTGCCACTCACATGGAAAAGGCCAAAACAAAAAAAAAAAAAAAAAGGAAGGACAAAAAGCCCTATCGCGTAAGAAAAAAGAAGTCGAGAAGTGGCGCCTAGCTAGGCTCCATCTAAAGCATCCAACAGTGTTGACTTTTGGTCCGTTAAAAGTCCATAAAGACTCCAAATTCGGGAAAAAAATTAGAAAAAATATAAATAAATAAGAAGATGCACTTTTGAGAGGTTTCAAACACTGAGAAACACAATGATACAACTTGAGAACTAGGAAAGCCAATCCATTGAAGAAGAACAAGAAATCAAGATCTCAAAGCTCGTGTTTGTGAATTGATTGAAAAAAGAAGATCATCTTGGCGCAAGAGTCATCACTTTTCTAAATCCTTTTTCAATTCCCAGTGATGTATTCCATTAATATTCTTAGTGGTTTTTTTTTTTTTTTTTTCATCTGTCATGAGTAGCTAAACTTTTCATTAGGGCAAAATAATGTAATCTATTTCGACCCTTTATTTCTATTCACAAGATTCTAGTTTTTTAAAAGTTTATGTGTTAGTTTTATTCATGGAGTTTAATGCTTAAATTCTTTGGTCAATTAGTCATTGATTAGTAGAGAGGTGAATTTTAGATTTATAGCTCATAATAAAATCTAGTAACTAGTGTAAAACTTAGAGAAATTTATGCTAATTAATGTTATCATTACATGAATTTTTAATAATTAAATGCACTTAACTAAGGTTTATCAAGATTCACATAGAGATATAAAATTGACTTAGTTAAATAGAATCAATGAGAACTCAGGATGAGTAAATTGAATAAATTAGAAGAATTCGATCAAAAACTACATTAGGTTATAAATCTTGATTAAAGAATTAATGTTAATCAAACAAATGAATTTGTAAGCCCTTGTATCCCTTTCATATTTGAAACCCTAATTCGATTTTTATGTGCCTTTGATGACTTCTAGTAGTTAGTATAATTTAGACAATCAATTACAAAATCATCTTTTATTCTTCATTTGTTGAAAGTGTGAAATATTAAACTAGGAATGAATAATAGTCCTCATGAGAACAATTATTCGAACTCAAAGGTCCATTATATACTTGTTCGATATTGTACACTTGTAATAGAAAAAGAAAACACAACAAATATTTAGCGCCGTTTTGGAGATTATTTACATTTACCCATTTGGCCCCCATTTTTCTCCAACTTTTAATGTTTGGAATAGTGTTTTTTTGAAGAATGTGCGGTTGATAAAGAATGGAAAGTTTTTTGATTTGCATGTAATATTATTTTATATAAAATTGTATGGTTGAAAATAAGAGAGAGGAAAAAAATAAAAGAGAATGTGGGCCAAACAGTGGCTTAATTTCAGTTTATTTTACTTTTGATTGTTACTTGATTAGTTTATTTTTTCATATTTACAAATAAAATGTGTTCTTTGTATGGTCCGATCTCAATGCGATGATCTTGAACTTTTGATTCAAAAATAGAACGTAGCTATAGACGAAGACACAAGGAACACATACGAAAAAGAGAAACATCACATGGTTGATGTTCAAAACATTCTGATACAACCAATTGGACAAGGAGCCTCTAGGGTAATGGCAACGCAAAACCAACAACACGAACAAGTGGATATAGATAAATGAGACTTGTTAATTTCAATGTTCTTAGAATCTGTAATAGCACTAAGCGCTCTATTATTGTATATCCAGATTTCAGGCAGAATAACTTTCAGATAAGGCCGGATTGGATTAACTTGGCTAACAACACTCTCCAATTCTATGAGTTAGCATACGAAAACCTGAACAAACTTATCTCCTCATTTCTCTAAAATTGCCAGAATTTTCATGCACTAAGAGTTAATGAAGATGCTATCCAACTATATTTATTTTCATGGAAATTGAGGGATGGAGTTTTTGATTGGTTAGATGCCGAGCCTTATGGAAGTATAACAACATGGGGTGACTTGACAAGAAAAGTTTGCAACAAATTCTTCCTACTGGAAAAAGTAGCAAAAATTCAAACATTCCAGCAATGAGATGGGGAGAGATATCATGAAGTGTAGAACATATACAAGGAGCTAATGAGAAAGTGTTTAAACCTTGGAATAAGTAGACGTAATCAAATGCAATGCTTTTACCATGGACTTTTACTACTCGCTAAATTCAGGTGGATTCCTCTACAAACAGATTCGTCATTGGTAAATCAGTTTGACAATGCATAGCTAAATTTGAGTTGATTTCTACTATACATTCAATGTTCTCATCAGAAATAGGGTACGAAAAAGTAGCTGAAATTCATGAATTTGACTACACAGGATCTACCAATGCATAGATTGCTCCTTTGACAAAATAGATGGAATTATTTGTAAAATCACAAAATCATGGAGCAAATGCAGAGATAGTTAGCTGAGCATGTGAGAATTGTGTGGCCAATCATGCTACAAAAAATGGCTTATCTCCAAGCTTTAAAGACGAACAACTAAGCTTCATTCAGAATGGTTCCCACAATTTCAACATACGGACAAACATATAATCTAGGATGGAGGCAACACCTAAACTTCAGTGGTCTAATACAAATAATTTAGATAATTCCCAACAGGTGAAAAAACCAAGTTTGGGTGAGTTGTTCAATTAATACATACAAATGACTGACAAGGTATTCGAACAAATTGATACAAATTTCTATAATAAGTTAGCAACTATTAAAAAGTTGGAAACACAGATTGGTTAGATAACATAGCAACTTGCTGAACTACCACGAGGAGCATTGCCAAGCAATACATTGAGCAATCCAAAAGAGCGAGTGCAGGCTATGAAAACTAGAAGCGGAATACATGTACCCGAGATAAATGTAAAAAGGCTAGAAAGAAAAGAAAAGAAAATGAGGTAAAAATTGAAGTAACCAATAAGGAAAAAAAGGGCACCAATCATAGTGGATGGGGAAGAGAGAAAAGGTATAACAACAGCAAGCGCACCAAGTCCAATCAAGGCTTATGTACCACCAATTCTTTTCCATCAAAAATTGTAGAAGAAGAAGAAGAAGAAGAAGAAGTTGTATAAGCAATTTACAAAGTTTATGGAGGTTTTCAAGAAGTTGCACATCATCGTTCCTTTCAATGATGCATTGGTACAAATGTCCAGCTAAGCCAAATCTCTAAAAAGGTAATTCTTTTCAACAAAATGGAGCTAGAAAAACATGAAATAACGGGCAATGTAGTGCAATTCTCCTAAAGAATGAACCACTTAAATTAAAAGACAGGGGGAGTTTTACTATACAACGTAAAATCAGCTCTAATTATTTTAAGCATCCATTATGTGATTTAGGCGCAGTATAAATTTAATACTACTATAGGTCTCTTGGATTAGGAGAAACAAAACCAGCAACTATCTTATTGTAACTGGCTGGCAAATCTATTATATCATTGAAGATGTGCTATAAAGGTTGATAAAATCATCTTCCCGATGGATTTCGTTATCTTAGACATGGAAGAGTGTGCAAACATTTCTCTAATTTTGCGAAGAGTTTTCTTAGCCACTGGAAGAAAGTTGATTGATGTATATGGTACAAAGATAATTCTTAGAGTGTACAATAAGTAGGTCACATTCAATGTGTTCAAGGCGATCAAACATCCATTGACTTCTAATACTTGTTGCCTAATAGATATCCTTGATAAGCTTATAGTTAATAACTTTGAGGTCGAACATCTACCAAATCCATATAAGGCATATATTGCATAGTCAAAATCAAATAATTTAGCAATGAAGGGATGTGGTTTACAATCTGCTAAACAACCTATGGATAGGAGACGTTGGCAATATGAGTCTTTTGGTGCAATCCATCATCGTAGTATCCTCAGTGGAAAAGGCCCCAACGTTTGAGTTAAAACCTTTACCATCACATCTTTATTATGCTAATTTGGAAGATTCTATTATGCTTACTGTAATCATTGTGAATGATATGACAAAGGAGGAGGAAAAAATTATTAGAGGTACTAAAGAGGCACAAAACTGCAATTGAATGGATGATAGCTAATATTGGGAAATTAGTCATAGTCTTTGTAGGCACAAAATCTTAATGGAGGATGAGTCAAAAGCTACTAGTGGAGGTTCAGTGTAGATCGAATCTAGCATTGACGAAAGTGGTGAGAAAAAGAAGTACTGAAATTACTAGATGCATGGATTATCTACCACATATCAGATGGTTTACGGGCAAGTCCAATATATGCAGTGCCTAAAAAGGATAGAAGTACAATGAAGAATAACGAAAACGAGATAATACCAAAGCAGTTAGCAACAAGGTGGAGAGTTTACACCGATTATAGAAACTGAACAATGCACAAGAAAAGATCACTTTTCATTGCCTTTTATTACAATCAAATAACTATTGCTCCATAAGATCAACAGAAAATAACTTTCATACATCCCCATGGTAATTTTTCCTTTAGAAGAATGCTTTTATATCTATGCAATGCATCTACAACTTTTCAGCATTGCGTGACCATATTCTCTAACACGGTGAAAAGGTATATCGAGGTATTTATAGATAACTTTTTATTTTTAGGAGTCTTTTGGCAACTGCTTGAAACACCTATATATATTGCTACAACACTGTGAAGAAAGAAATCTAGTGATTAACTAGGAAAATGTCATTTTACGGTAAAAGAAGACAAAGTGTTAGGACATCGGATCTTTTCACAGGCTATTGAGGTTCACAAAGTCAAGATATAGATGATTGAAAAATTGCAAACCCAAATTCTGTTGGGGGTAAGAATCTTTTTAGGACATGTATAAATACTTTTAACACTTTGAAAAAAAAAAGTTAATATTTGCACTAGTTACATAATTCATCTTGATGCAAGCGATTATGTAGTGAGAACAATGTCAAGACAACGTAAGGGAAACATATTGCATGTCATATACTATGTAAGCAAAACTTTGACTGATGCTCAGATCAATTATGTAACAACTAAAAAGGAGATGCTAATAGTAGTACATGCTTTTAGTAAGATTGGGTCAAAGATGATAGTCTACACTGGTTATGCAGCTTTGAAGTACTTGATCAAGAAAAATGATGCCAAACCCATTTGACATTAAAATTTGTGATAAAAATAAATTGAAAATCAGGTAGCAAATCACTTATTGAGATTAGGATAGGCAATTGAGTTAGATAGGTGGGATCAACAAAATATTTCCAAATGAGCAATTATTGCAAGTAGAGTAAACACCGTGGTATGCAGCCATTGTCAACTACTTAGCTAGTAGCTAAATGGATCCTAACTTTACTTATCAATGGGAAAAAAAATTCTACATGAAGCTAAATTTTATTATTGGGCAGCTCTACACTCTAGTGATCGTAAGATCAAATTATCATAAGATGCATACCATAAGATGAGATAAAACCAATCCTATCACAGGTTTATGCTTCAGCTTATGGAAGGCACTTTGGCCCTTCAAAAATAGCAACGAAGGTTCTTCAATGCAGTTGCCTTTAGCTAACGGTATTTAAGGATTGTAACATCTTTTGTAGATCATGTGATAGGTGCCAACAAACAGGTAACATATCATCTCTTCATGAGATGCTAATAAATAATATTTTAGAGGCAAAAATCTTTTATTTGTGATGTATTTAATTTTATGGTAACTTTTCTGTCGTCCCATAACAATCGATACATCTTAGTGGCAGTGGACCATGTATCATAATAGGTAATAGACAAGGTCTTACCCACCAAAGATGCAAAGGTGTTGGTGAGTTTTATACAGAAGTATATATTCAACCAAAATAGAGTACCTAGAACCATGGTAAATGATGGTGGAACTCACTTTTGCAATCTATTATTAAAGGTAGAACTTTACAAGTGTGGAGTATAAGATTGAATAGACACACCTTATAATCTTTAGACATATGGACAAGTTAAGACTTCGAATAGACAGCTAAAAGAATCTTGAACTCAAGGTGAACACATCTCGAAAAGATTGGTCTAAGAAATTAGACAATGCTTTGTGAGGTTATCATACCCTTTCAATAAAATGATCAAAATGTACTATTGGAGTTTAAGTACAAAGCATATTGGGTATTCAAGTAGTTGAAAATGGATCTAAAGAAGGTTGGGAAAATAAGAATATTACAACTTCATAAATTGGAAGAATTTAGAAGAGAGGCCTATGAAAATGCATCCATTTACAGAGAAAGGACAAAGCAATGGTATGAGAAGACCATTCAACAACGAGTTTTCAGAATGGGAGATCACGTTCTCTTGCACAACTTCATAATGAAACTTGTCCAAATAAGTTGAAATCAAGGTGGTCTAAACTTTCATATTATCTCAAGTGATTTCCTACGATACAATTGAATTACATCATCCAACAAAAAAATTTCAAAGTTAATGGACAGCGTGTCAAACACTATGTAGAGAAAGCTACATCGATGAAAAAGAGCTTTAAAGTTGCTATTCTAGAATGATAGTGACAAAAAGTTAATGTAATGACTTTAAAAAAGCATTTCTTAGGAGGCAACACAAGTTCTATCCCGTCAATAACTACTAGTTTCTATTTTTATTTTTATTTTTATTTATTTATTTTTTTTATGGTTCATAATAATTTTATTTCTTTTTAAGACAAGTCTCAAGTTTGGGGCTAGAACCATGCCTATATGGGAGATTGGAAATCAATTCTTGAATTTGGGGCAATGTTATGATTAAAAAATTATAAGGAGATCAATGCTTCAGTTTAGGGTGGAACTAAAGTACAAAGTGGAGTCGAAGGTTGAAACAAGTGTTCAAGTTCAAAGAATAGGAAGAAAAGAATTGTAAGCTTTAGCAAAACCTAGACGATGTGGCGCTATGCTCGCAATGCCTCGAGGCCACAAAACACCCATCAACAAATGTTTTTCCCGAAAGTTGGCGCAGCGCTATACCTTAAGCGCTGTAGAGACACAACACTGTAATTATTTTCCCATTAAAATTAGCACCCCCTCATTCAAGTCCCAAAATTACCCAAGTCAACAATTGATGCTTCTCTCTCTACATATTTCCAAAATTCTCCATTCATTCTTCAAATCATTTAGTGATTTCTTCATATCTCTACACATCAACCTCAAATATACTTTTCTTACAAAAAAAACTCTAATTTCTACACAAATTCTTAATACCCACCAACTAATTCCCCAACTCAAATCCAGCATTAATATATATTCTAAATTTCAACTTTTGAAACTACACCAACATACAAGTTTGGGTCTTTGCTACAAGGAAGGAAGTATGACTTGGAGTTGCTAAATTCTAGGAAAGCTCAACCTCTATATTTAGGACTTTTCTCTCTTTGGAGTAATTAAGATTAGATGTGGTAGATTACTTTGCAAGGAGTTGGTATTTGAATTGTGATTAGTGGTGAATTTGTGATGGTAGTTTTTGTGGAAAAAGTTGGGAAAATTGAATGGTGAATATTTGAGGCTTGTAGTAATACCTTCAAGGTGTTTGATAAAATTTCTAAGAAATTGTAAAACTTTGATGGTCGACTTAAGTAGTATAATTTGGTTGCATTATGGGGTTGATCGTAGACTACTGGATAGGATTGCTTACTTAGAAAGTGCTATTGTGCTATTGAGAAGTGATTGGGTTAGTTTGTTGTGATTGAGAAGTGTTGCCTTTGGTTCAATAGCAACTGAAAAGGAAATTCAAATGCTCAGCTTCATTTTCAGGTTCTTATGATAAAACTAGGTTTGTCGATAAAGAAGTTGAAAAGAGATATAACGACATGGTGGTGCATGAAAATCGCATTTCGAAATAGGGATTCGACAATTTATGACGGAACACGTACGTCATTGAAATTGGGAGTTGTTTGCAAAATAACCACCACCCTATGTGATATTGGTTGTGTAGGAATGTTATGCTAATGCCAAAGATCATCGGGAGTTAAAAGCATGTGTACAAGGACAATGGGTCCTTTTTGGATAGATCATCCATCAATGGGTTCTACAACTATGATTGCTATTGAATTTGTAAAGAAAGAGTAGAGCTAAATAAGATCCTTAAGTTTTTTATGAAACCAAGAACTATGTGAAAGAAGTCAAGCACTGATATGACTAATTTATGACTTCAAAGTTATCTGTAGAATGCAAAGCTTGTCATTACTTCATTACAGCAAAACTTCTCCCAAACAGCAATATCGATGAGAAAAAAAATAATAGGGCTATATTGAATTATGCCATTCATAGAGATTTATATATCAATGTGGGCACAACGATTAGTCTGAGAGGGTCGACAACTGCTAATCTGGGATAGCCATCCCTCATATATGAATTATATCGGAATGGGATGTTGCGGCAATCCAGTCAAAGGAGGTAGTGAACCCAAAACTCACAATTACAAGAGAAAAATGTAGAAGTTTTTTAGTAAGGAGGGGTCTACTAGTGCTCCACCTCGAGAGGCAAAGGCACAATCGTCTAGATCACCTTAAAATTCACTTCAACCCCTACCAAAAAAAGGAAAGCTCTAATGATTTTATTGGTCAGTTTGAAGAATGGAACTACAAGTTAGATGTAAGATGGGATGCAACACTAGTTGAACCAACTGCAAAGCTCTATATATAATCAATTTTATTATCAAAATGAGTTCTTTGTAGAGTTAGATCTATATACCCCACTATGAAATTTCCTCAATAACAATATTTTTCGTATCATACAACTTCACCTCACCAAGGCTATGGTAAGGACAACAACTGATGTCTTCAAAGAAGTTCTAACCTTCCTTTAAATTTCATATCACATTGGGACAATGTCTGTTTTAAGTTTGGAGAAGGGTAAAGAATCATTTGTTTATTTGCTACTGTTTCGTTGTGTTTGTGTTAGTGTGATATGATTTTTATTTTGGGTGGAATATGTGAATCTTAGTTCTTCAAAAAGAAAAAAAAAAATTCTTTATATGCATACATGTGTGAGCTAGACAGCCTTGTTGGCCACTTTGCATATTCTTGAGAGCATGTATTAGTTTATGAAAAACATGATACTACTTATGCACTATAATTGAGTATAATGACATATAGAAATAGGTTGATTCATTTGTATAGGTTGAATAGAGAACTTAGATGCTCAATCTCTAACATATGACTCATTAAATCATTAAACTGTATATATTATAATGTTGGCTGTTCGAGCCTATAAAAGAGATGAATTAGGCTTGTGGTGATTTTATGCATGTTGAAAAGATTGGTGTGGAGTGTCTTTAACTATCTAGTATGACTAGGTGATGACCAAATGCCATCTAACACCTTGTTACTTTTGCATTCCTTTTATAGAAAACAAGCTTTGTACTTTGTATATTTTATGCATTACGTCGACACGTATTTGGTTCAAGTTAGTAAGTTTGTAGCTCTATCTCAAAACCTAAGATCCCACAAGTTCTTCTTTTTAAACATGATCCGAATCTTTGATTTCCTCAATAGCTATGAACTTTGGTCTAAATTTTTCAAGTAGTGACCTTAGAACATTTCTAACTATTCTGGTCTTTGGAATTCATTCACTAAGGTTGAAGTTAGAATTAACTATATCATTTAGAGCTTTTTTGATTCCCACTTTTCTAAAAATACATGTTTCTCCCTCTTCTTTTCAACAATACATTCTTCAATAAAATAATATTACACGCAAATTTAAAAAAAAAAATCCTCATTTTTAACCATACATTCTCTATCAATCAACTATTTCAAAATACATTTTCCAATTTAATGGGGCTCAAACAAGTCCTTAATTTTGCATTGAACTCATCAAACTATTCATCATCCTTTGTATTAAGTTTTTCAAATCTAGTGGTCAACATTTGCATCTTAGAGCTTTCCGTAATCTTAGTTCCCTCATGTATGGCTTCAAGAATATCCCAAACTTCCTCAGTAGTCTCACACATAGATGCACATTTGAACTTTTCAAGGGATATAGTCATAAAGATGGCAAGAACATCTTTACTATTCTAATTACACTCAATAAATACATCTTTAGTCCAACTAGATATACCAGTAGGTGTAGCAATACCAATAACAGTAACAATCACATAAACTCTCTCATCCGTGGTTTTCAAAAAAGCTTTCATCCTAACTTTCCAATATGCATAATTAATTCCACCAGAGTATAGAGGAATAGATAATTATTGACTAGCATTCTTTTAGATTATCTTGGGTCAAGAATTAAAATTAGACTCCAATAGTACTCAACGTAGCTTGACCTACTTAACATTTATGAGGTGAATAGGTGCAGTATGTCGAATTTAACTTTACTACCAACAACTAGCAACACATCACAAATTATTAAATTTAGACGTATCGAAATCAATTTGTTGTATGGAAATCATATAAGCACATAAGTAAATAGATAAAAGTAAATAACGACAAGAATTATTTACGAAGGAAAATCCCTTGAAGACCTCTTCGAGAAAAAAAAATTCGGTCAAATTCAACTAAATCTTAGCAAACTTTGACTCTCAATCCATAATTACTGAAGTACTCCTCAATTATATGGTTCAACATCTGCTCCAAAATCTCTGGACCCCCTTTTTTTGTTTATGAATCTCCAAGAATGAACTCTTCTTTGCCCAAAACTTCATTTGTTGCATTTTATTTTTTCTATTGCAATCGACCAAGTAATATAATGGATCTTTGACTTCGGATAATCATTCCCACGAGGACTATTATTTATTTTACTATTTCAAACTTTTATCTGACGAAGAATAAACAATAATTTTATGATGGATTATCTAAATTATACTAACTATAGAAGTTATCAAAGGCAAACGAAAATTGTATTAGGGTTTCAAATATGGAAGAGATATTAGGGCTCACAATGTTATCTATTAATTGCCTTTAATTCTTTAATCAATATTCATAACCTAATGTAATGTTTGGTCGAATTCTTCTAGTGTTTTCAATTTATCCCTCAAGTTCTCATTGATTTTATTTAACTAAGTAAATTCCATATCTCTATGTGAATTTGGGTAAACCTTAGTTAAATGCATTTATTTTCTTGGAATTCATGTAAGAATCGCATTAACAAGCACAAGTATTTCTAGGTTTTATACTAGTAATAATTGACCAAAGAATTCAAGGATTAAACTTCAAAAATAAAATCAACACATAAACTTTTAGAAAAACTAGAATCTTGAAAATAGAAATAAAGGGTTTTAGTAGATTACTTTGTTTTGCCCTAATAAACAGTCTAGCTAATCATGATGGATTAAGAAAACTAAGATTGCTAATAGAAACATCACCAGGAATTGCAATAGGATTTAGAGAATTAAATGACCCTTGAACCAAGACAATCTTCTTCTTTAAATCAATTCACAAACCTTAGGTAGCGATTGGTTTGCATTTTCATTTTCAAGAAGATTTTTAGTTTTCCCCGAAAACGGCCCGTTTTCCGCGTTTTGAGCGTTTTGACAATTTATAACTGAAAACGCTCAAAATGATAAAAAGTCATTTTGCATTTTCAGTTATAAATTTTAACTCGTTTTCAAAAATGCGTTTTCGAGAATGAAGGACCAAACGCATTTTTCGTGTTTTCGAAAACGAAAAACGAAAAATGGCCCTAAAACGGCAAACCAACCGCACCCTTAGCTTTGAGATCTTGATTCCTTGTTCTTCTTCAATAGAAGCTTCTCAATTTGTATCCTAGTGTTTCTTAATCTTTGGAACCTCTCAAAAGTCCTATTCTCATGTATTTATATTTCTTCTAATCTTTTTCCTGAATTTGGAGTCTTTTAGGCTTTTAATGGGCTAAAAGTCCGCATACTAGGACGCATTAGACGATGACTAAGCGCCATGTAGGTGGCACCGTAACCATGTTGTTATGCTCAATGGTGCCTAGGTGCAAAAGGTGTGGCACCTGAGCACCACTTCTCGGCTTTTTTTCTCCCATGGTAGCGTCGGGAACCTATATGGTTGTTTTGGGTTATCACATCTCAGTTTTTTTTTTTTTTTTTTTTTTCTTTCCATATGAATGGCACTTAGGTGCCACTTGGTGGCTTTTAGGGGCCTCATTTATGTAGGAAATTAACTTTTTGGCCCTTTGACTTGTATTTCTCTTTGGTTTATTCCAAGTCAATTGTTTCTCAAACTTTTGCATTAATAACACCTCACCAAACCTATAACACTACACTAAAATATACATTAAAACTTTCTATACTTATAAACAAAAAATATAAAATAGTTTTGATTTAGGTTAAGATAGAAGAATTTGTAGGATCAGTTCAAACATATGAACTTACCCTACTTGAGTCTAAAAAAATAATTCTATAGCTCTCAACACTGTCAAGGAAGAGACCAGTGATAAGACTGATGACAAGACTCTAGAGGATGAAGGGGAGCATATTTTGCTTAAAAAATTCAAGAAGTTCTCTAAGAACCATAAAAAACCTTCTGAGAAGTTCGACGGTAACTCTAGTAAATACAAGAAAGATAAAAGAGAGAAGAAATAGACTAGTGATACCCAAACAAGTCTCAAAATGTTAGGTTTTATGAGCGTCAAGGGTTTAAACATATTAGAGCTAAGTGTCCAAGTTATAAGAAGACAATAGGAAAGGTAACGAATGTCACTTTCACTAATGTTGAGTATAATTCCGGAAATCATAGTGAGACTTCTACTTCTGATGACAGTTGGAACTATATAGCTTTTACTTTTATTGTAAAATATGGAAGTGAGAAGGAGGATGATAAGATTGAGGACATAGAGCAAATGGACTTCTATCAGGAAGAGTCTAATGATGACGATCTCCAGAATGATTATGAAAAGTTATTTGAGGAGAGTCTTAAATTGAAAAAGCAAAATAGGTTTGCCTTCAAAAAGTTACATGTTCTTGAGTTAGAGAGGAAAAGGTTTTGATGAAACTTGAGAAGTCAACTTTTAGTGTGAAGAAGCTAAATATTAAGAACGAGTCCTCGGAGAATAAAGTTAATTGTAAGTGAATGTGATAAAAGTTAAGACACTGGTAAGTGAACCTGATAAATCTAATGACAACTTCATACTTTCTATAGTGGTCTAAGAAGCTCAATAACATGTTAGGACTAAACAAGTCTATGAAAAATAGGGGAAGCTTGGGCTATAATGAAACTGGATTTCATGTCATTACCTTTTCTAACACCATTTTTTTACCTGCATCTACTAAGACAAAAAGGTAGAAGTTAATGAACCTAAGAGTAAAGATTCCCTAGGAAAAAAATCATTAGTTCATCAAAGGATTCTTGAGCCTAAATTTCTTAACTTTAAATCGTGCATGCTCCTTAGTTTATCCCCACGTGTTCAACTATAGGAGTTAGGTCACACTATACCAAGTTGTCATAAACTCTTGATTAGAAATGACAAAGAGGATATCGTAAATCAGGTTAAACACTTAACTAAAAGTGTTAATGATTTGATTGAATTGGTTACACATTTGACAAAGATGAACTCTTCGTCTAGGAAGGTTTAGGTTAAATAGAATAAACTTATTGATGATGTTGAGTACATTTCAATTGAAAACCAATTGACTAACTATTTTATCTAACCTTTGGATGCTCATAGGTCTAAATTTCGAAGGATAGCCATTGATGTTTGTGCTACTCCTTGAGTAGTATTTTATGCATACATAGTTAGGTCATGTTCTTCAATTCTTCTTGCATGCAAATTGATTTGCTTATTTCTTATTTTTGTTGATTCATTTTTTAGCAAAAAAAAAAAAAAAAGGATTTTTGGTTATGTCATTTGAAGTGATGTGTTGACCTTTTCATCTCTTGAACTGTGTACTTGTAAGTTGAATGAAAAGCGATTAAAATTCTCATTAATTTATTTTTGAACTTACTTAAAGTATTTGATATAATTTACTTCATGCCCCTTTTCTCTACACACAAGTTTGAAATAAAGACAACAATAGTAAGTTTCAAAATTTGTTCGTTAGCTTGAAAATGTGCTCATAGATAGGGGGAGAAAAAAGACAAAAAAAAAAAATAATGTGAGCTATCTTAATTTAATAGGTCCTAGTAGTACTAGGTTTAACTTACATTTTTTGAGGAAAATATTTATTCACCAAAGATTTCATTTTGTATGTCCCTGCTTAAAAAATTAAGTTTTGAGTCTTGTTCACAAGTACTAGTGGCACAATACACATGTTGGTCTATTACAACTTGCACTCAATATGAGTGTAAAGTGAGTTTTGTAGGATGATCTCATTATTCATTATTCATATTCGTATGCACGATCAGTTTCTTGTTCTTGTGATGCTCATTTGATATGTTGTTATGAGTACATATTTGAATAGTGTAGCCTTTTTTTTTTTTTCTTAAAAATGGAAGGTAGAGTTTATTAGTTTCTCCTTTGATCATTCGTGACAAAAAGAGGGAGTAAGTTTTGGTTATATTTGTGTCTCTTGTTGATTAAATTTGGTATTCTATCTCATGATTTGTTGATTTCATACCTACAATTTCCTCTTGCGTTACACATGGTATTATTTAAGTAGTTGTATTTTAGGAAACACATATGACAAAGCAATTAAGGTGGAGTGTGGAATTGTTTAGTTAGTCGAACTAATACTTGGTGGGGATTAGAATTTAATCATTGTGTAGTGTGTATAAATGATTTTGTCATATAATGTCAAATAGGGAGTTTGTTAGGTCTAAAGTTTTACTAGTCCTATGTCAGATTATCATTTCATCAAGTTGGAATTGGGGTTCAGTCGATGGGTATTGGTAGTTGATTAAATAGTGCTCGTTGTGAGCTCAAGAAGGTCAAGTAAGATCCAAGAGTGCTCAATCAATACCAAATGAGTGCTCGAGCTACTATTCTAAAGATGGACTACTAGATGTCCGCCCAAAGGAGGATCGAGAGTCTATATATGTGGGATAACCCTACTTCGTTTTTTTAGCCTTTAAGCAGTCCTAAACTACCTAGAACTGTCAAATACAGTTTATAAACAATGAAAATTTATTTCTTTTTAGTGTAAAGAGAAAATCATTAAAGAGAAGATCCTTTTGAAGAAGAAACATATTCTTGCCAAAAATTCTCTTTCATCGAAAGGTGATCGGAGTTCCGATTAAGAAAGAACAAGTTCAATTTTGGAGATTGGTAATGGAAAAAGAAGTCTAGAGGTTTTGGAGCAAGTGTCGGAGCACACAACTTATGAGTTTTTCAATAATTACATATTGGGAATCAGAGCCTAATAAGATTTAATTGTGTCTGGACCTGATCTATAAGGGTCCGTTTGATTACAAAGATGAAATTTGGGTGGAAAGAAAACGAATTTCAAAGAATTGAATTGTCTAGAAGTTGTTTTACTAGGAATTGTCTTGTTTTACTAGGAATTGTCAATTATTATGTTTTGATTGTATAATTTTCCGGTGAAAAATGTTGAAATAAAAGTGTTTTTAGTATTCGTTTGACTTTGTTTTACATGAAAATTTTCAATTAAAGAGATAGAATTTACTAGTATTGGGGATGAAATTTGTTACCATTGCCAAAAAAAAAGTCAAGAAAATCATCTATCTTTTGGTGTACATTAGGGATAGAATTTGTTTCCATCGCAAAGAAAAGAAAAAGAAAAATCGACAGCAGTAGCCTAAAAAATCAATTCCCACCAATATGGTGGGAGTGAGAATCGATTTTCTAGGAAAACCAAGAAAATGTAGGTGGCAAGAAAAAAAAACAATTATCAGGAAAAAAAACGCTATCAAACAGCCAAAAAGTGGAAGTTGGAATTTGAATTTCATTTCCAATGGAAAATAATGGCCTATCAAACACGCCCTAAGTTTAATCTTTTCTATTGAATTATTTGCTAGCAAAGAGTACTTGAAGGTTTTTTTCTCTTGAAGGTTTATTTAAGGGTGGTTTTCCCCTATAAACAATTATTGTTGTTATATATTTTTACGCATTTATTATCATTGTTATATATTTTTACGCATTTACTATGTGCTTATGTGATTAACGTACTACAAATTGATCTAGATTCATCTAAATTTAATCATTTATGATGTGTTGCAAATTAGTGGTAGTAAAATTAAATTTTGCAGACCATACCTATAATCATCTTCTAAGTGTTAAGTGGGTCGAACTGCGTTTATTGCTATCTAATCAACTATGATCCAAGACCTAAAATATTGCTATTTTGTACATGGTCCTAAAATATCAAAACGAGCAAAGCGAAAATTAATCAAACAATATTCCTACTCTACACAACAGTCACTAGTATCACTACTTTGATGTCACTCACTATGATCAAGGCAAAACGTTCACCCAGTTGGTAGAATAGCTGACCTAAAGGCCTTATTAAAATAAATGTCGCAGGCCTAGGACCAACTAGATCTCGAATAAATAATTAAATAAATAAATGTATAGCACTTTTTTAAGAAGGAGTCAACCTATATTTTTACAAAGCAATTGTTATCCCTTTATTGTATGCCTAATTAAATAACTTCATGCATTAATCTAACAAAAAGATTAACAACTAATGTATTTATTCACTTAAAAACAAACAAATCGTCTTACTATTTACTTTCTGGGATATAACCCAGCAGAAAATACGAGTCGCATTTTTGGCCATAGTATTTCCACCTTGTACGGACGACAGATAAACCTTGTACCCTTGTTTATTTTATTTTTACCAAATCAAGGATTATAGCCAAGGAACGACCTGTGAAGTTGGGAACTTGGGATAGTCATCATCTCGCTCGGCTGACGGAAGATGCAAGGGCTGACTTGGGGGGTCCTATAGGGTCGATTGACCCCCTAGTTTTTGAGTAAAAAAATTTGCATTTTTTTTTTAAATTAGAATATCAAAGTTTAAAACCTACACTATAATTATATAATGCAACTGGCAGTTTCAAACTCAACTTTTTACTTTTGTCTTTTTCTCCCAATCTACCAACTGTGGACTGTGATTATCATTTACGGTTTACCAACCATTTGAAAATTTGATTATGGCCCCCTAACCTAGTGTGTCTGGTCCGCCCCTAGGTAGATGCCTTCTCGGATGAAGAAAGCACTATCTTCTCGGTAAATATTTAGTGCAAGACAATGATTTTATCACAAAGTAAGTTATTGATAATCCGTTTGGAATTAGACTATTATTCTATGAGTTGTAAATAAACCATCAAGACAATACCAACCAATAAGTTTCAGTCACAAAATAAGTTCTGTGGGGGACAAATATTAACTAGAGAATAACTTTTGAAAAAAGAAATACAGAATAACATCAAAACTATCCAACAAAAAAAAAAAAAATTACAATTATTCTGTACGGATTTTCATAATTCAAAAAGGTCATACAATTACAGCATTTTCAATTTTATCAAATACTTCTTTTGCAATATAGACAATCAAGCTATCATTCATTCATTGATCTCCAATTTCTTTGCGATTTTATTATAGAGAATACTCATTTAGAAAAAATTCCATAACTTCCTACATGGTAGACAAAGAAAATTGAATTAAGTTAGTGTGTCAAATGAAGTTTGACACCCTGGTTGACCTACATTTACATTGGTATGGTACCCATGCCGACCTTATTGGAATAAAAAATGTAAAAAATGGCACCCCACCCACCCCGATTGTGAGTGTAGGTCAACCGGGGTGTCAAAATTCATCTGGCACCCCAACATGATTGAAGAAAATTCACTATAAATATAACTACACAAGTCTATCAAATTACAATGCTCAAATTCTAATTAAACAACTTGTGCAATTAAATGTTCACATCAAATTCAAAATCAAATCAAATAGTTCTAATTTAAATCGAACAATAACCCACTTAAATTAAGCAAATCAAGTAAAAATAAACATAAAACACAATAACAATTGGTCCTACCACAGTAATAATATAAAATAAAAGTCTAAAATATATGGATTAATAAGTAAAAAATTGAAAATTAAAAAAAAAATTTATTTTTGGCCCAAATTTCAGTGGGGACCCGAAATAACATCGCAGTTAATTATAGAATACATAGCCCCTATTTGAGCCACATTATTGTAAAAATGATAATGAAAAATATACTCATTATGGGTCCCACATAAGAGACAAAGAGTCAAATATGGTGACTTGATGTGATGGATAATGACTATATTTTTCATTTTAATGAGAAAATAGTGAGGCTCAAACAAGGTCATAACCTATTCTTGAGCTCTATTTCTTCCAAAAATTATATTTTAAAACTCATTTTTAACTATATATGTACTCTCATATAATAATTTTATGCGTAAATTAAAATTTTTTCATGTTTTTTAACCACGGATTCTCTGGAAATCACTATTTCGAAATTTATTTTCTCCGAGAATGAGGATCAAACATGACCTTATTAGATTCAACTGATGGATACTATACATCATGAAAGCAGTCAAACTGAATAATAAATATGCTAAGAATCAAAATATTAGAAGAATAAAGTTTAATGTCATCCATATATAGATGCGATCTTGATTAATTGATCTTTATAGGTTAATTTCATCCGCATAAACTGACAATTCATTGTGAAAATTAAGGAATAATATATATTCCGAATCATCTGTAAAGATTTTCGGAAATCTTAAAAGAGAACTAATGACATTGTATTCGATGGATGCAAATTTGAAGATGGGGAGAAGAAATCCTGAATCATCTGTAAATATCAAAGGAATATACGCAAATTTATTAGTCCGTATCATGGACTTTCTAATAATGGAAAGCTTTTAGACAAACATTAATGTCCACTTCTATAAAGATTATTTGAGTACTAAAGTAAGATTTTTGATTAATATTTTCTCGAATATATGCGATAAGGTATTGAATTTAATTAAAAAGTTAGTCATGGACTTTCAAAACATATTTGTGGACAAAAATAAGTGTTACGTACCTATTTTGACAGGTTAAACCAAAAAATCAATATAATGAAGAAATTTTACTTTAATAAAACTAAAAATTTCAGATTTTGATTTGAAAAAAAAAAAAAAAAAAGGGCCCTTTTAGCAACCAGATGAAATAAAATGTTTACAAAATTTGAACTTTAAGCATATTACACCTCGAAGAATTTCTTGTTAAAAACTTGTATGCAAATTTAATCGATAGATTGGTCAAAATGGTTTTTTAAGTCGGATCTTCTTCAGTACCTTCGGTAGCCCTCTAGAAAATATTCATAACTTGAGCATTAGATGCTCAAAATCTATGGTTCCAAATCTAAGAGATAAATTGCCATATACCCTTACGACTACATTTTCCAAGTTGAATCACCTCAAAATTCTAAGTATTTTGGTTTGTTGAATTATTAAGGGAAATTTGCAGCAGCGGTACCAAACCTTTCGTTTAGTACGGAGAGATTCCCTCAATGGAAATTTTCCTGTTCAAAAGAAGATCTCCGCCAAGGTTCAGTGCCACATTAAACGAAGGCTCAAAGCCACACTTTAGGAAAGATTCACTATGTATCTCTATTAATATTCATACATACCTGTAGCTCCGCAGTTAAGTGAGTGTCTGGCATCAGAGTTTGTCCAAACCTTTCATTTGTACCACCGAAGTATCAAACCTTTAAAAAAATTGTACCTGAAGTCCAAATTGATGGTTTCTATTAGTTTGACTGTTAGTTGACCCAATAAATTAACTTTATCCAATTTTAAAGGGGTAAAATTGTAACTTTGAATTAAACTTAAAAAAAAACAAAAAAACAAAAACAAAAAACAAAAAATCAAAAGCCAAAAACTGTTCATCTTCTCTTTCCCACCCCCACACGATGCCACCGCAGTCCAAATCCCCTATGCAGACACGGCAAGGCTGAAATCCCCGATGGTAACTAAACATTTGCAGAACTTTACCCCCATCGAAGGTGAGTTGGTTCTTCCTACTGTTATTGTCCACAATTGACCGCATAATTACTGGTGGAGGCGCCGCTTTTGGCGGCCTATTGCCTTTAAATTTAATATCCCAACCACCATTATTAACCGTAGCTATAGTTTTCTTCAAGTTCAAATGAATTCCATCCTTTAACTCGGCATCACTAACCTTGACCCTAGCTCCAAAACGTTCCGATAATTCATCCGAAACAGAATGACTGATAGACCTTGGAGTTTTCAAAATACTTGAAGGAGACAAAACCTTTTAAGCCTCCCAAGCCACCATAGGAATCAAGAAGTCCTCGGGTCCCAAAAGATAATACCCGCTTTGGTGGGTTTTATTTTGGGTTGGGGTGGGAAAGAGAAGATGAACAGTTATTGGCTTTTGACTTTTTGTTTTTTGTTTTTTGTTTTTGTTTTTCTTTTCTTTTATTTTCTTTTTTTGTTTTTAAGTTTAATTCAAAATTACAATTTTACCCCTTTAAAATTGGTCAAAGTCAATTTATTAGGTCAACTAATGGTCAAACTAATAGAAACCATTTATTTGGACCTCAGGTGCAAATTTTTTAAAGTTCGGTACTCGTCATGGTACAAATGAAAGGTTTGAGCAAACTCTACTAATAAACAAAATGTTTGGTACTGCTACTGCAATTTTCCCAATTTTTAAACTTATGGGCAAAAACTGAAAATTTGTAAACACTAGCTTTGTAAACTCAAAACAACTAGAAGAACCACAATAAAATATGGGGTTGAGTATTTCATAGAAACACCCAATAGACTTACGCACGTTAAATCAAAACGTATCATACTTTAAGCATAAATTCATGTAATTTAAAATTTTAATGAATAAGTATATTGATGATCAAGCAACATTCCAACATATGATGCACTACTACGCTACCAATTTCACATATCTAGTACACAACTATGCCACCGGTTCATATTTTTACACCATAAGGAGTCACATATAACATATTATCACAATTATAAATGGTCAAACATAACATGAATTAAAGTAAAATGAAAGTCTTGACTTTGACTTTGAGCACCTGTGTCCTGATCCATTTGATCTCCCGCATGTGAACGGAATCACGAAGAAATAATAAAGTATTGTTCTCACGAGAACTATGTAATTAATCTAGGATCGATTAATTTCAACCTTAGTCGAATAGCAAATTTTGTTTTATGATTTATGCTAATCAACTACTTTGACAAACTATTTTAGTGGGCAAGTTTATGAAAATTTTAGTAAAATGATGCAAGATGTTTACTAAGATTTCGAATCCTCTCATGTAACCTTTTCATATCTCTATGAACGATGTGAACATGAAATCATGTATTAAAAATGTTAGAATGTCTATAGAATCATGCAAATTATATATTTTATTGATCCTCTCGAAATCAATAAAATTCACAAAACATTTCAATTAGTGGTCAATTAATTGAAAAGCATTAAACACAATAACAAGCATCCAAGAAATCACTCGTATTGGACATCAAAAAATTTAATTTATATTGAAACTTCATAGTAAAGGTTCATCTACTCTTAGTATTAATATTCTAACCTAGCACAGCAAAATTACAAGAAATCATATTTAAATAAAAAGACATAACCCTAATTTTTAATAAATTGAGAAGATGAAAATGAATCTTGAAAGAATCTCATCAATGATTTCTTGATGAATCAACACTCGTACCTTCTCTTCTCTTCTCTACCCAAAAACAAAGTCCGAATCTTCACTTAATTGAATTTTTGCAAGTCCCCATGAATTCTCTTACATATTTAGCATCACCATAGCTTGACATTGCCCAAGCACCAACCACCTCATGTCAACAACTTCACCCTTCCTCGTCTCACCCAAACAACTTTTGTTTGTCCTCAACTTTGAACATGAGTAAGACCAACCTAGGACATTTCATATGCCCAGATACCGCTCAGGAAAAGATCAATTTTTCTCCACCTTTACCGATGATGAAAGTCTTTAGTTGTCCTTTGATTAAAACACTAAAATACATCTTTCTTGTTCGTTTATGGAATGTGAGCTATATTTTCTTCATTCATTAATTACACACCCTATGCGATGAAATTTTCTTAAGAATGGGATGAGTTTTACACTTTGGTGCATGTATATTGACATATAGTTTGGTAGTTGGGGTGTCCCACTTTATCCCACTTTTATGCTTATTACCTATTATGTTATATTTTCTATTTTCTTATGTAGGTACAACATGCCAGCAAAAAGAAAGACCACAGCTCAAGAGAAAGGGAAGTCTAAAGTTAGCAAATATTGATCCGCCGCTAAAGGGTAAATGAAAATCTAGATGACAGGGATATACCACGACTTTTAAATGTTGAGAATCATGAAAATTTTGAGACAAAGTGGAAAGATAAGAAATTTTATCAAGAGAGGAAGGTCATACTTGGTGATTTTGAATGAATGCTATTGGAGAGAATTGTACACCACTATGGTTGGAAAAAAGTTATTAGTATGCTTCATGGAACATATCCTAAATTGGTAAAGGAATTTTTTGCCAACTACAATACTAACATTGATAACGCAGAATCTTCACATAGAAATCATTGTTAGAAGAAAATGGATTCAATTCAGGCAAATGATCATTAACAAATATCATGAGTTAACCAACATGAGTGTAGAGCCCTTACCAAAGGAGTAAAACATAGTGTTAATAGCTCGTTTTCTATATGGTAGGGGGTTGAGTGGCCATTTAATTTATCTCGTTTTCTACATATAGAGTTGACTCCAAAACATTTGTTATGGTGCCGATACATCTTCAATAATGAACTTATCAACCTTTACCAATACATCTTCAATAATTCCCCATGGGTAAGTAATGGATCGATCTACCAATTGCAACAAGATGGTGGTCGGCTTTATCTCTCCAAGACCCATCTTTTTAAACAAGGAAAGTGGCATTAGATTGATGTTAGCCCCCCAAATCACACAAGGCATCGTCAATGGTAGACTCTCCAATCATGCATAGAATTGTAAAGCGTTCCGAACTTTTAACTTTTGTGGGAGCTTTCTTTGGAGGATTGCACTGTATTTCTCTGTCAGCTTTATTGTCTCAAAGTTGTCCAACGTTCGCTTTCTTTACATAATTTCCTTCAGGAACTTGGCATAGTTAGGCATTTGGTAGTTGTGTCTTCAAGATGAATGGATTATCTAGGAATGAGATTGAGTAAGGCTTATGAGCCTCCTTTACTGCCTCTGTCTCAGTCTTCTACTTTTCTACCAACATTTCCTCCACAAGTATGGGGTCCGATGTAGGAACCACAGCCTTATTCAATTTACTCTTTTCAACTTCTTTACCAATCCTAAGGATGATGGCATTGCAGTACTCCCTTAGGTTAACATTTGTGTCACTAAGGAATTTTCCTTTCCGTTGGGACTATATTATTGTTGTTATTTAAACAATCTGTACCTATAAATTCTTCACTGTAGCCCCCATGCTAGTAATATGAGTCTTGATGTTGTCAAGTCTTGCCTCATCTTTGTTGAACCTCGATTTGGTCTATAAAATCATGGTTCCCAAAATATCTTCTAGTTATGGCTTTTGCTTAGATGCCTAATTATTGAGCCCCTGATAGTAGTTTCTTGAGTAGTTTTCCCTTTGAGTGATGTTTCGATTGTTCACATATTGAACTTGTTAATTCTCCCTTTCAACCTTCTCGTATACAGTGGATGTGGCCATAATAGATTCTGATTTCTTTTGTGTTCTTTGTGATGTCAATGCAGCTATTTGAATAGTTAGAGAAGACATCTGTGCTGCAAGGAAATAGGATCCATCTCATAAATTCTGGCAACTTTGTTCTCATTTGAATGCTAACTTGGCATTGGTAGCTGTTATTAGCTAACTCATCCAGCAATGAGTAAGCCACATCTGGATTTTTGGACGGACTCTTGCTACAGAATCTACTATCATTCTTATTTGACCATTCAGCCCGTTGTAGAAGAGTTCGATTTGCATCCAACTTTGATAACCATGCTGAAGGCATCTTCTAAGTAGATCTTTGAATCTATCCCATGCCTCATAGAATGGTTCGAAATCCAACTATTTGAACCACCCAATTTCACCTCGTAGTTTAGCTTGTTTGGAAAGTGAAAAAATTTGTGAGAAATTTCTGAGCTAACTCTTCCCAAGTCATGATGGTTCCATATGGCAATGATTGGAACCATGTTTTAGTTTTATCCCTTTGGGAAAAGGAGAATAGATGGAGTCTGATTGCATTTTCAGTAACACTGTTCATCTTCACGGTATCACAGATCTCAAAAAAAAGAACCAATATGAGCATTTGGACCATCTGTTCTAGAACCCGTAAACTGGTTTTACTCTACCATGTGTATCAATCCTAGCTTTAGTTTGAAATTATTTGCAGCCATTGCTTGGAGTACAATGCCGAAGTAGCTGTCATTTACAATTGGTCGGACATAATCCCTTATAGCCCACTGTTGATTAACTACCCGTGCTTCCGTTCTGCCATTGTTTTATGTTCGGTTCTTTGTAAGCCCCTTAAAAATGGAAAGTGCGTTCTAGTTTAGGATCAATGGGTAGTAGTTCGAGATTTCTCGATCTTCACATAAACTTGAAACTAGAACTACAATCTAATTAAAAGTAAAGAAATCTAAATTAAAACAAAAGATACTTGATAATAATATTAGTAAAAATCAAATTATACAATCCCTGAGAGCAGCGCTAAAAATTTGTCACACGTTTTCTTTCACGTAATTTATACCGCAAGTATACATTGTCAAGTTTTGTAATATAATAATAGAGTTAGAGTGTCGAACACACGGGAATTGTAATTCAATTTCTTCTAATTACTATAACTACGTAGCTTTCGCTTTATCTAGATGAATGACCGTATTCAATAGTATTATCTAATCTAAAAGATATTTTGTTGATGAATTCAAGGAATGCAGTTTATATGAATAAAACAATATAGGAAAGGCCTAAGGAATGATCTCATCTAACTATCAATTATATCAGTTATTCTAGTCAATTTTTTCATGTTTGAAAGCAAGAATCCTAATGTATATCGCTCCCCTCTCTCGAATGCTAGCTAGAAATTGATCCTAAATTTCAATCTCGATATCTCTATTCAAAATGAAAATCAAGAATTTAGAAAATCAAGAATTTATCAAGTTCATGATTTTTTGTGGAGTAGGCTTTATAGATCATATACTTTCTCTCAAAACCCATAAAATCTACGTTATGTCAATCCTATGATTGTGCCTAAATTTTCCTCTCTCAAGTGCCGAAATTGACTAGCATTTATTCATTCAATTTGAGACCAATTAATTGAAAGCATTAATTTCATGACGCAATTAAACATTGATCGTTTCATTACCCGCAAGTGAACGGGATCGTAAACAAGTAATACAGTAGTGTGTAGAGTGTCGAACCCATGAGGACTATGTGTTTGATCGAGTTAAAGGTAACAATTCCTTTAATCGAATAGAAAAAAAGAATTGTGACAAATACTATTAAATCTATTAACTAACTTGAAAGCAATGTAAAAATTTATCAAATTTATGAGACGTATTGCTAAGATGTAGAATCTCCCTTGCTAATCTAATTTTAGTTCAACAATTTAAATCGACAATTTAAAAGCATGCTTGTTGGTCAGTGTTCCTATTTTAATTGAAAACCTCTCTCGATAGTTATCAAATATATTCCCCTCATGTGACATTCCTATCTCTCGATGAAAAATGAGAATATGATAAATGTATTAAATGAGTTAGAATATCTTCAAAAACCATACAAAGTATAGAGGTATATCTCTATCCTCTACCGAACCTCACAATGTTTATTATTTTGTGCTAATGATCTTATTATCTCTCTCGATGATAACAAAATCCACAAACAATTCAATTAATGGTCAAGTAATTGAATAGCAAAATAAACCATAATAAACATCCAAACAATTAAACAAATTAACGTAAATTAAATTATTCAAATTAAAAATTCATAACAAGGGTTCATTACATCCTAGCAATATGAAAAATTAGCATAACATGATGTTGGAATTAAACAAATAAAATTTGGACGATATCATCGAGTAATTGACGGAACATGGCTAATTCACAAATTTAAGCTTCCTTCTTTTCCAATTCTGTCTCTATCGTGTTCTGCGTGTAAAATTCCTCCAGCCTTAATGGTTTACTCCAATTTCTCCTTAAAGCTGCTGTATTTAATCCTGGCTGCCTTTTTCTCTTTGCATGTAGTTGTAATAAAAATCTCAACAATAGGTAGCCCTTTTTGTTAATTCTTCCCAACAGCCGCCAATTGTTTTTGCTCCTCTTCTTGCCGACACCAATGTGTGTGTGTATATAGTTAATTTCCATAGCAAAAAGCCTCCTTTTTCCATCTTTTTCTCCCCCAAAAGTTGCTGCCAATGTGTCTATATATATGTCAATTAAATCCCCAGGCAGCCTGTGCGTGTCTTGTCTTTTAATTTCCAGCAATGCCAAAAATTCTGCCTCTTTCCTTTCCCACCAGCTGCTGAATTTTTTCTAATGTGTCTCCAGCCACTTCTGCCGTCTAATGTGTGTATCTTCTCTCTATTGGCTGCCTTAATGTGTGTATATATGCACAATATGATTCAGCCCTCCAATTCTCTTCCAGCAACCGGCAGCCCTATTTAATTAATCTAACAAATGTCCAATTTGATTTTTACTTCCATTCCAAATACAAGTCCACTTAAGGCCCAAATTAATTTTCATTGTCTTTAACACAAAGCTCACTTCCCATTTCAACTCCAATTGGTAAATGGCCCATCAACTTTATGTTTCTTGAATTTATCCAACAGACAAATTTAGTCCCCGTATTTTGGATTTTGCCATTTTTCACTAGTTTTTGCATCTTTCCTTCACTTCCTTTTTCATTCAAAGAATTTTCCTATTAAACATAAAATACAACAATTTAGGATATAATTTATCAAAAGAACTATCAAATAGTATTATTTTAGGGCCCGAATAAGTGTATAAAATACACTTATCAAACATATGTGAAAAAATAGAAATAACTATGACAAAATCAAATCATAATCTCAAGTTTGGCTATATCAAACACTAGATAAATTGTTTAGTTCATGACCAAATGTAAAAAATTTACAAAATTTATATGAGAAAATATAGGGAAGAAGGAAAAGATAAACTCTTTTGGAGTTTTAATTGAATTCCCATTTATGTTCTCCATGCCTTCTTGCTTGATTTCTTCAATCTTTTGTTGTTTTACCTCCTTTGAATTTTTTATATTGCCTCCTTTGAATTCTATCTTTTTCTCTCTTTAATTCACTTATATGTATCAAGAAAAGAATCCAAAAATATTTTTAAAATTCTTTTCGCATGGACGATACCTCGACGCCACTATAGAGGCGCTGCAGCACCAGTTATTCCGCTGATTTTCAATAAGGTGGGAGCTGCCGCGCCCACTTCGAAGCATAACTTCTTTGGTTGGAAATTGATGTGTGATCGTACTTTGATTATATTTTATCCCTTCAACATCTTTCTTCACCCAATTGACTCTTAGCACTCTAAGATCATCATCACGAGGTTCGACACAACATTTGAATATTTACACTTTAGTCCCCGAACTTTGGATCTCTTACAATTTAGCAATTTTGCCAACTTTTGCTTATTTCTTTCAATTTCATCTACTTATATCACTACGTCAAAACACACATTAAAACTCTCTAAAACACTCTCGAAGATAACAAAATAATGAAGTAAGCAGTATAAATATCATGAGTGCGAAGCTCCCATCATCTGTCGACACTATAATAAATGTTTTGGAGGCGATGCAACGAACGTAGCTATACATGTCAAGGAGTTGCAAAGAGTGAGTGTATAAGTACAAGGGTTTGAGCCAAGTGATGGCCACACGCGTCATGATCAAAGAACCATCACTTATGCTAATAATCAAGTGTATAAGTGGATGCTGCGTTTCGAGAGTCAACTAGAGATGATTGACTGGAATGTAGACCAGATAGCAAGGACCATCAAGTCTTTTACCACTAGTTCATCTAGTTAGCAGGACTAGCCTAACTTATTCACTCATCCACATCTACCCACAGGAAGTATCTGAACCCTTACTCATTTATTTTTGATTAATTTTCCTTTAACATTGGGGATAATGTAATATTTTGTGTAGGATGGGGTGAGTCCTAGGATACTTGTGCTAATTATACTAAATCTTTCAACTGGTGATCGAGTCTGTGTAATTGTTTAATGACCAAAAAAATGGAAAAATTCAAAAATAGTGTCTAGTTTAACATTAATGACTTACCACCTATGATGATATCTGCTTGAATTGAGTATGGCTTCAGCTAGATTATTGGACAGCACCATAACATATGCCTTTACTTGAGTACTTACCCATGTTAGACTTAATTATTTGAGCACATAGTCATATTGACTTATTACTTGTGTTGGGACATAACTTGATTATGTGGATTTAACTATTGATATTGTCGTCCAATACTTGAGTGTATTCTTAAATCGTTAGTATATAAACCAGACAACAAAAAAGTAGTTTGGGATGGAAGGTTATTGCTTGTTTTCATAGAAAAATAAAAGGTTTGCAGTTCTCGAATCCCATCATTGGTTGAAGAAGTTTGAGTTAAGCAATCTAGAATGGTATTGACAATTTTAAAATTCAAATCTCATATATTATTTATTTCTTTTTTTAGCCTATATAACTCGAATGATTAAGCCTACTAGGATCTTTGAAACTTGATGCTTTATAGTCATCTGTCTTGGGAGTTATCAGCCTTTCGCTCACTACATGTATCATTTAGAAAGTTTAATGGAAAGAAGTTTTGCACATAAGATATCAAAATAATGAAAAAATTGATTATCATATCAAACGAAAAAGTGATACACTTCTAACGCTCTTCATAGCCCTTTTGATTCGAGTTATTAAGCTTGTAAACGTATCTAAAAACTTATTTTCCTATAGTAATCTAACTTGGAGTTATTGGCCTACTACAGGAGCCATTTAGAAAGCTTAACGAGATGAAGTCTTACACAGGAGATGTCAAAAATAAAGAAAGAAAACGGATTTAGTTTATCAAAAGTGAGATGTGCTTGTAAAAACTTTGAGATTTGAACTTTAGAGATTGATAGTGTGGCTTTGAGAAAGACTTACCATCTCCTTTCTAAATTTAAAATTATCTAATTCGATCACTTTATGTGAAAAAATGAAATTTAATGATTATTAGGCTCCAACATGTGCTAGAAATCTCGGGATTGGAAAAAAGCATAAGGATTGATTTTGCATGAGAGATGTGAGGAAAAATTGACTACAAGAGGATTGTGATTATGAGAAAATCAACGGCACTTGATTGGTAGTGTTCTAGTATGGGTGTAAGTTCATGTTGGCTAATCACACGCACACCAAGTCTAGCATTGGTTAAGAAAAATATTGAATGTTGTTTGGGTCATTTTAAAGTGTTACTTAAGTTCAAACCTAATGCATATGATAAGTAGTTCAATGTTAAGTCCATTAATTAATTTGTTTTAGCTAGTAATATGATTTATGCCTGAGCTTTGTTTTGTTCGAGGAGGAACAAAGATTTTAGTTTGGAGTGTTTGATAAGTAAATTTTGTGCACTTATTCGGACCATATTACTACGCTTTTATGTCATGATCTACTTAATTGGGCTAATTTTCGTTTATTTCAGTAATGGACCTGTTTCTAGGTAATTAGAAAACAATAAGGGTAAAATCAAAGTATGAGGCTAAATTGTAACATTTCAAAAGTTGATTCAGACCACAAAATGAGGATTAAAGATTTTCGGGTTTAATTGGATAAATTAAAAGTTGAAGCGATGAAATTGCAATAGAAAGGATTTAAAAAAAAAAAAAACAAGAATTGAATTCAAGTGCTAAGATGCAAGATTTGAAAGTCAACATAACTGGGTGACTATCCAATTATATTGGCCAAGCATGAAAACCAATAATAGAGGCAAAAAGAATGCTTGGTCGACCGCCCGAGTTTTTCCTGGCCAATAGTTCAAAAAAAATGGTTTTTTTCAAAATTTCAATCCAATAAGGAAACTTCTTCTTGGGCCAATTTTGCACAAATTCTTGGGATTTTATGGCTTTGGATAGTACTCTAAGCCCTTATTTAAGCCCTATTCTTCTAAAAATTCAGTTTTTTCAAAACTCATTTTCAACCACACTCTTCAATAAAATAATATTACATGCAAATCAAAAATTTTCCTTAACTATATACTCTCTATCAATCTACTCTTCAAAATGCATTCTTTCCTCCAAAATGGGGCTCAAACAAGGGCTAAGTACCAACTCTCAACACATAATTAAGGTTGTGGACAATTAATTGCAACATGAGGCAAAAGAATACATTAAGAGTCAAGAATATTAAGATTGAATTCAATAATTTTCGAGTGATGAACAACATTTATATTTTTCGTTTCCTTCTTTGCTAGGAAATTGATGAACTTATAATATGAGTTTTTAATTTTTTGTTATACATATTTGACATCGAAAACACGTTTTTGAATATTGAATGATTTATATGATTATTTTTTCTTTACAATAATTGTGCACGGCAGTTGCATGAATTTGGTGGCTTATTTTTGCACAAAAGAAGGAAAATAGGCTCGATATGATGTAAGTTGTCATTGAGTCTGTTAGGGGATAGAAATATACCACTATACTCTATGTGAATCTTTTAGCGTTCTTAAAAATCCATGCATTCTTTTATGTTCGATAGATCCGTCATAGAAATATAGTCTGGTCATACATGAGAGTATGTTTAACATTATTCAAGAAAGATTGTTGAATAAAATAGGAATATTGACTCTTCAAAATTCAATCATGTTATCAAGGTATATAACTAAGGTTAAAAAATATTATTACATGGTAATTTACGATCCTATTGCACTTGTCATCCATTAAAACATATCAATTTTCATTTAGCATTATTTGCATTTAGCTTAGTTGACTTATTTGTAATTGCATAAGTAGATTATTTTAGTTATAGTTTTGTCACAAACAAACACATCTTACTATTCTTGTTTCGGCTATCGTCGTGATAATTAAAATCAAATTAAATCAATCTCTGTGGAACGATACTTGGAGTCAAATCTACTTTATTACTTGCTAACGAACCATACACTTGCTGTAGTTTTAATTCAAACGTTATTTTCGTGAACACCTATTTAGTTTTGTATGAAGAAAAATGGCAACGACAAGAAATAAGACTGGTCTTGATGGCATCATCTACTTCAGCAACACCAATGGCTCCGATAGGAGAATATGTACAGATAGTGCCAACCATCACAACATAAACTGTCCATATACTACCCACTGCTCCAACACCAACCACTGCTCTTGCTGTACTAATCATTGAACAGTTTCACCGATGCTATCATCCTAGATAACCAAAAAGTATTGTATGCTGAGTTTATGTTAGTAGAAGGAGCCAGTACTAGTAGATACAATAGCATAACATAGCATGGGATCAATTTAAGACTAAATTACAACAAAAATAATTTTTTTCAAGCTCTACGTTACTACAATAAGGTCAAGTTCTTGTAGTTGACTCAAGGGAATATGGACATTACCAAATATGAGAAAAAGTTTGAACAACTTTCTTACTATGTGCCACACTTGGTTAGAACTAAACAAATGAAGGTTAAACGATATGAGCAAGGTCTACATCCTGAAATAAGGCAAATTTTGAATTCTCATGAGCTGATTACATTTAGCGAAGTCGTGAAGAAGGCCCCAATCATGACATATAATGGTGCTAACCAGAAAATTTAGGGTCAATGGCATGAATTTGAGAAGACAAAATAGGTATATCCAATTAGATATGGAAAATCAAGTTCACATAAGGAGCCTAATAATGGATTTAATCATGGTCAGGCTAGCAATACCACACCTCCATGTCCTTAATGTAAAAAGAACCACAGAGGAAAATGTCTGCTATAGATGTGGTAGGCTAGGCCACTAGATAACGGGCATTTTTGAGTAAGAAGAATGATCAGAAAACGAAGGAAAAGGCTTGAGATTTCTCCATGACCCATGTTGAAGCTTCATAGGATTCGGATATAATTGTAGGTATACTATCCACCATTGATATGTCGATTCGATTCGAACTCTCTTATTAATTTCTTCATGCTCTTCCAAGTTCGACATACCATTCCAACAGTTCATCACGGAAGAAAGGACTCACTAAGCCGGGATCACTAACTAATACTTGGCAACCTATGTAATACCTCATTGATTCATATCTGCCAAGTCTTTAGCTAGAATTGGTGTGATATGTAAAAACAACGATAGTATACTAGAAGTTAGTATACCATCCGAAAGAACCATTGATACGTATGAGATAGATAAAATGGCAAGGTATACTTTGATGGGTTAGTCTTAAAAGTAGATCTGCATGTATCCAGATGAAGGACTATGATGTCATTTTGGATGTGGATTGGTTGGATAGCAATAGAGTAACCATAAATTATGTCAAGAAAAGCAGTAGTTTTTCAAAGAACTGGGGAAAAAGGAATTTAGATTTTATGGTTCTAAGATTAAAGCACTTTCCTGCCTCATTTCAACCATGCAAGTTAAGAAATTACTAAAGAAGAAATCCTACTAAGAATATGTCGTTAACCTTACTGGCACATTAGAATGGCTCTTAAGGGCTTCAAGAGTTGAAAATATGGATGGATGAACTAAGTAGTAATGGTTTTATAAAGCTAAACGTGTCCCCCATGGGAAGCTTCGGTACTATTTTTCAAAAAAAGAATGAGTTGATAAGGACGTACTTAGATTATAACAAGGTGAATTAATTAACTATAAGAATAAGTATCAACTTCCAAGGATAAAAGATTTATTCGATTAGTTGAAGGGAGCTATGGTATTCTCAAAGATCGACTTGAAATCAGGATACAGTCAATTAAAGATTAAACAAAGTGATATATCAAAGGCAACCTTCCAAACTTGCTACGAGCACTTTGAGTTTATAGTTGTGCCCTTCAACTTAACTAATGTCCCTACAGTTTTTATGGACTTAATGAACAAAGTATTTCAACATTATCTAGACCAATTTTTCATTGTGCTTATCAATGATATATTGGTATACTTCAGGGATGTTCAACAGTATAAAGGACAAGCTAAAGACATTGTTGGAGATTTTACAAGAGGAAAAGCTTTACGTAAAATTTAAAAATTGTGAATTTGGTTAGATTGCATAGGATTTCTAATTTATGTAGTGATTACCTGTAGTATTGAAGTACCCAGCCAAGGTCAATGCTGTGAATAATTGGCTGATACCAACTAATGATGGAAAAGTGATGAGCTTTCTAGGTTTAGACGGGTTGATTCATTAAACATTTCCAAAATAATTTAGGGCCTTTAATATAGTTGACTCGGAAGGGAGTTAAGTTTTTTGTGTAAAAAAGTGTGAGAAAAGCTTTCAGGAGTTAAAGAATAGACTAGATTCTGTTCAAGCATTGGCTGTACCCGAAGGTATAAATGGATTTGTTATGTACAATATTACATCCAAGTTAGGATGGGATGTTTGTTGATGCAAACAGAAAAGTGAGAGCTTAAGTATCAAGGCAGTTGAAGCGATATAAACAGAATTACCTAAAGTACAATTTAGAACTTGCAGCATTAGTTTATGCTTTTAAAATTTAGCATCACTACTTGTATGGAAGCAAGTACGAAATCTACACCGAACACAAGAGCCTTAAATATTTCTTCACTCATAAGGAGTAAAATATCAGACAAAGATGATAGCTGGAGCTAGTAAAGGATTGTACTATCCATTACCATCCTGATAAGACTAATGTACTCACAGACATATTAAGTAGGATGAAATTGGGCCAATCTCTATTTTGAGAATAGAACAAGAGCAGTTAATTAAGGATCTTGAAATTTTGTGAATTGAGGTGTTAGCGCCACCACATTAACCCACCCTAAAGCCTATGCTAAGGGCTACAATAGTAGAGGCCCAGAAGGATGTTCCATTCCTTGAAAAGAAAAGGGATTTGGTCGAAACATGGAAAATGAAAGATTTTGAGATAGCTGACGATAAGATGATAATGTGTAGAGTGAGCTTCTATCATAATCTCATTTCAAAGTCTTTCATTTTTGGTATACATAGTCGACCTCAATGCAGCACATGCAGGCAAAAACAAATGTATTTAGATGTACATAGTTCATTTTGGTAGAAGAATGTGAAAGGGAGAATAGCGTTATTGTTAACAAAGTGTCTTGTCTATCAGTAGATTACAGCCTAGCGTCAGAGGCCATCATGGCTGATAAATCCAATAAACATACCAAAATGGAAATGGGAGAAAATAGCAATGGCGTATGTAGTAATGTTTTCTAGGTCAGCGAAGGGTCATGACGCTACCTATGTAATAGTTGATCAATTGATAAAATCGGCTTATCTTATCCCAATCAGAATCAATCTTAATATGAATCAATTTGTACATCTCTATGTTGGAGAGATAGTTAGACTCCATGGAGTACCAATGTTAATTATATCAGATAGAGATCCGTGGTTTATATCGAGGTTTTAGAAGAGATTTCAAATAACGATGAAGACTAAGTTAACTTTTAGTACTGGTTTCCATCCCAGAACAATGGGCAATCAAAACAAACCATCCAAGTTTTAAAGGATATGTTGAGATTTTCTATCTTAGATTGGGTGAAATTGATAATTCACTTGCCTTTAATAGATTTTGCTTGCAATTATAGTTTTCAAGCTATTATTAGGATGGCGCCTATGAGGCTATCATTCGTCGATATGTTGGGATAAAGTTGGTGAAAGAAAAATGTTAAGTCTACAAATCATTGAGAAACAACCGATGCTATTGAAAAGATCGGAATGAAATTAAGACAGCTCAAAACTATCGAAAAAGTTAAGCTAGTAAAGGAATGAAAGAATGGACATTTGAGGTCAGGGATAAAGTTTTTCTAAAAGTAACACACTAATTAAGGAAACGAAGGTTGAAACCATGATTTTTCGCTCTATTTGAGATTAGTTCAATACCCTAAATTAAGCACCTATCTAATCAAATCAACCTCTAACTTAAGACTTTAGCCTAATTTTATCCTATTAATTTAAGACAATCCACACATAAGATTTCACACACGAAATCTCAGTTCAAATTCATATCTTCCTACAACCTTAAGATTGCCTCTAAACTATACTAAATTTAGTCTTAAGGATAAATAATTTAGTATAGTTTGGGTATAGCATTGATGTCCGATTAAATTAACCTATCAAGCACATGAATCCAACTCATTTCACACAATGTCAAACTCAATTCTTGTATGTATATAATATCAAGTTTTGTAGGGTTAAGCATCAATCAATCTAGCATGCAACCTATCTATCGTTCATAAATCAACACCAAATCTCAAATATTAGCTCAAAAGTTTTTTAACACCCCCAAACTTCGACATTATCCTCAATGTCCTAAAGTATAAATGAAGATATAAGGAAATGGAGTAGAAGAAAAGGAAGTACTCCCCAATTTTTTTTGTTGAATGTATGAGGAGCTATTTGGCAATCTATCTCAAAGTGCTAGTTGTTAAGCTCCTTCCAATATTTATATCCATGGTACCTATTAGGAGAAGAAAAAAATCAATCAAAAGAGTCAAAATCATGAGAGAAAAGTGACAATCAAAATATTTCTACCTGGTTTAGGCAATGCGGCTTCATAGAACAATTAGGTATGGCTGCATACAAGAATCGGATTGCTAGTTTTGCTTTCCAAGAATGCGGCCACATAGAGTGCCCTGAACCATTTTTTCTTCCTTTTTATACCTAAACTCCAATATCATGTCACGTGCATATTTCAACTCCTTTCGACTCAATTAATGTTTTCCTTTAACTAAGCTAAGTATCAATGGTGAAGATGATACCCAAACTGAATAGAAACGTGCCTATAACTAATGCAACATGTAAATCAAGAATAACCCTACATACAATGAAATATGGAAAGAAAAGTGAATAAAAGTGTTAGAAAATTTGGTTGTTTCCCAACAACCGCTTAATTTATAGCCTTTAACCAAAGGGTATAACTATAAAACCATAATGCCCATAGTGAGTTTTGAATGACGTCTTTCATATATCGCTTTATTTAATCTTTTGTTGATAATAGCTAACCTCAAGTATTTATCTCTCATAATCTATTTACATCTCCATCGATCCATCCTTCTTTTGAACAAATAGTACCATAGCTCTCCATTGAGACACACTTGGCCTTGTAAAACTCTTACTACACGATTCCTCCAACTATATCTTCAACTCTTGAAGCTCCTTAAGAACCATTTTACAATGTACTTTAGATAATCGCACCACTCTGACGATCAAGCCAATTATGAATTCCACTTGCCTATTGGGCAACAAACTTGGTAGGTCATCGAGAAATGCATCAGATACTTTCTTACTATTAGCATGATATCCATAGTTATCTCTCTCTCTAACATGTCAATTTCAAGATATCTCTAGCAAGATTCCTTCTTCGGCAATTTAGTAGCTTGAATAGCTGAAATGAAACAAGAAAGTCCTTTATACTTACCTAGAATAGGATTACAATTGTACTTTATATATACTGTGATGTAACTAATGTAATACAAGCCATAACATTTCTCCTCTCAACATCTAGGTTTTTTCCTCATGGATTACAAATTCTTCTCTCTCTCCCCGAAAAAAATGATTCTCAATTTGTAGAATGCGAATAAGAATTTAGATAACAAAAATATGAATATCAACTCATTAATTTTTTAATTTTTAATTTTTCTTTGCTTTTTAACTATTCATTTTCAAAGAGCTAGTACTTTCATTTTAAAAAATAATGGCTAAGTTTTCCTGTGTGTAGTTTTTTTTTCCTCTAGATGCACATACGCATATGTGTTTTCTTACTTCCTATCTCATGCTAATTTTTACCTAATTCAAATGATGCACATACTTTCATTTTTTATGGAGACTAATGAAAAATGACGGCTTTCAAGTTTTCCTATGTAGTTTTTTCTTCTCTTGGTACACATACGCTTATGTGTTTTCTTTACTTCCTATCGTACACTTTTTAATAAATCAATTTGTTCCCTTTACCATTTGTTAAACTTGTTCATGGTTTATAGAACAAGGAAAAAATCAACAATGGAATGTCAAGCGATGGTCAGCAGCCAGTGATGTTTATTCCAGCCCATTAGGCTGTCGATGAACCATAGTATTTGTTTTGTACGTTACGCTTTTTTATTTTTCACTTCCTTGTACTGTCACTTTGATAGGAAAATAATCACCAATTGTTGTAAATTTATGAAACTTTAAATCTTATTAACAAGAAAATTTAATTATTTTATTGCTAAGATCCTCCGTATCGAATCATCAAGAAAATTATTTAATACGGAACATACATTGATCCATTAATCTATCTATCGATTGATGAATCTTGAATTATAATATTTGAATCTTGTGTTTAGAATATTTAATCTTGATTCTTGATCATGAGTTCTTGTGTCATTCTTCTTGATTCTTGATTGTAGATTACATGTTCTTCATTATGGGTTTTTGGATCTTTTTCTTCAATATGCTTTCTCTATAATTCTTACATTGATGAGATCACATAAAAAATGAGGAATTGTATATGAATTGGAGATCATAACCTTATATATAGTTTCTATATGTATTTCACCCATAATGAAATATAATTCTACACATATAATCTGGCCCACACTTTATTCGATCTCTACACATAAAATTTGGCCCATACTTTATTCAGATATCCTAAGCCCAATTACTTAATTTCTTTATTAGATCACTTTAATTTTGGATTTAACTTTAAAATAGCATTTATACACAATTAATTACATATATCGGCCCACATGACAATTAATAATTTCCCAACAATCTCCTACTTGGGCTACATATGTTACCTTATAAATGTTTATAACCTTACAATCTCAATAATTTTGCTATCATTACCAAAAGGCATCTCCGAACAATCTCGTCCTTTAATTATGTCAACATAGGATCAAAGCAGTCTTCGTCACAATTATCATAACTAAACCCTTAATAGTCACGTATATCATAGATCTAGTGTAGATGTGTAGTATGAAAATTACATATAGTGTGAACTGACATGCCCATTTCCATCTGGTCCTACCTTATAAGATCAAACCAAAATTTTAATCATAGTGAAACTAAACTAAATACTTTATTAATGAAATAAATCAAATATCCATGGATAGAATTATGTACCCAAAACAGAAAACATCATAATACAAATTCTTACTAAACTAGCATATCATCTAAAATGCAATGCCCATGAAGCAGTATGCTCATGAGAGACCTTGGGTGGCAGCCATTTAGTAAATGGATCCATAATTGTGGAGTTTATCTTAATAGACCAATTTGAATTCTTTCTTTGACAACTAGAAATTTAATGCCTATGGACTTTGTGATCGTCAAACTTTTATTGAAATACAAGACTGCTATTGTTATAGAATAAATTAAGTGGTCTTTCAATTCCAATCAACATGTACAGCCCAGTGATAAAATTCCAAAGTCATATTCCACGATCAAAATCAGAATATCCAATGATCTCCAATTGGTCTAATTTTCCTGAATGTGATAATGTAATCCTTAGTTCTCGATAAATATCAAATAACCTAATTGACTGCTTTTAAAATATCCATCCCAGAGTTATTTAAATATTTGCTTAGCATTCCGACAATAAATGCTATATCCTGACTATGCAAACCAAAACATACATTAAACTTTCAACTGCTGAAGCAATGGAAATTTTCTATATTTCTTTTTCTTTAAATTCATCCTTGAAGCATTAATTGAGACTTAACTTGTTGCCCTTAATAATAAGGGTATCACCTGGTTTATATAACTGCATCCCAAATCCTTTAAAAACTTTATTGATATAATTCTTTTGTGATAATTCAAATACACCCTGAGAACAATCCCAGCATATTTATATCCCTGACATAAAAGAGGCAATACCAAGATCTTTCGTTTCAAAGTTCCATAATAGAAATCTCTTGATTTCGTCCAATAACGCTATATCATTGTAGGAAAAATAGTATGTTAGCGACATTCCATACCAGAAAATATATTTACTCCCACTGAACTTGTGATATACACAATCATCAACTAAATTTATCCTAAAATCAAACAAGATGATTATTTGATGAAATTTGTGATACCATTGACGAAAAGCTTCCTTAAGCCCATAAATGGATTTCTTTAATTTGAAAACCATCAGATGTAGATTAAGCTCAAACGTTATAATAGTCCTAAAAGAGTCTTTCGTAAAAACTAGAGAAAAAGTCACTTTTAAAGTCAATGTCTTCCTTTTAAGTAAAGCAATTTGCCACAAGATGAGCCTTATGTCTTTCCACATCACCCTTCAAATCCATCTTGATTTTAAATGTTCATTTACTACCAATGGGTTTCGCACCAATAGGTAATAGGATGAGTTCCCAAAACATCATTGTTACACATGAATTTTATCTTTTTATTCGTGGATGAGTTCCCAAAATCAATGGCTTTTATGGATCCATGTGGAGAGTGCCAACCAGGGTGTGAAAGAGAGTGTACATGTAGCATGGTTTTTGTAAAATAGTTATATACACACACACACACACACACACACACACACACACACATACACACACACACACATTAGAATCATGCTATATCCATAACATTTGTTGACAACATCCTATTTGGCATCATTATATTCAATCATTTCAAAAATTGTTTTCTACATCACATGCTTAGATTTTGAGAACACATGGTTGTCACCCATTATTATCAACCAATATTGTACACTTTGCTTTATTAGATAATCTATTATCTTTTACAACATCACATGTGTCTATGCCTTTGAATTCCAAAAAATATGAAAAATAAAAACTACAACTCCTTTTATCCATCTTCAGCTCCCTACAACCGATATTCTACTTTTGACAATAAAAGTTAGTTCTACCTATATGGTTAGATACTCTTGTTTACATGTATAAAAAATTTAAAAGTGATGATGTGTTTTCTATTTAAGTCTTCCAGTTTTCTTTTCTTTTTTCTATAACTTAATATTTACATATTATTATTTTACATGCAATGTGCAACGTTTTTATGAGATCTAACTTTTCTTCACAACATTTTTGTAGGAATAAGATAATTCGTAAATACAAGCTCATCCCGCAGATTTTTCCGGATGATTTTTGATGTAAGAAACTGAATCAACAAATTAACGAGCGTGAAACAAGAAATTCAAAGCGAAAACCTTAAGAGCACGAAAGTTGGAATCCACCAAATTATGAAGAGAATAAAATCACAAAATTTATTAACAAAAAGTAATCAAAACAGCAAAATAATTCCTTATTTATAAGGGTTTACATCGAAACGTAGTTTAAAATAATAAAAATTAATGAAAACAAATTTAAAACAAACTAAAATTGAAAAGAATCCAAAATAAACTAAATGACAAAATAGAGATAAAACTTTAAAAAATTATTTTTCCTGTCCTAAACAAACTCGAACGGTCGAAATTCATCGTACGTCATAGCATAGCGATATGTATTGCTTGTCTCATCATCCTCTTTTTGAAATGGTCGTATGGGCCCAATCCAAAATTCTGATACTTTCTCTCTACTATTACTTTTCCCCATTTTTATTCATTCTTCTTCCATCCATTTAATAATATGTTCCACATCAGTCTCTTCCACCTCTTAAGAACTCAACCTCGAGTTATAATCTGGATATAAATGTTTATCATCTTTATAGAACTCATGCAAATTTGCCGCATTGAATGTTCGAGAAATGTCCATAGAAGCTGGTAAATCAATAATGTAGACATTATTGTCAATCCATTTAAGCGCTTTGAAAGGCCCATACTTTCTTGGCTTTGGCTTGTCATAGATACCAACGAAAAATCGCTCCATTCTCAAAAATACCATCACTGAGTCTGCTGCGGGAAATTGTTTATCCCTTCAATGTGAATCTGCTATTGCTTTATATTTTCAATAGTTTTCTCCAACTTGTATCTTACATCGTCACAAAATTTGGAATCCACCAAATTATGAAGAGAATAAAATCACAAATTTTATTAATGAAAAATAATCAAAACAGAAAAATAACTACTTATTTATAAGGGTTTACATGGAAACATAGTTTAAAATAATTAAAATTAATGAAAAAAAGTCTAAACAAATTAAAATTGAAAAGAATGCAAAATCAGAAATAGCGCTAAAACTTTAAAAATTAATTCTCATGTCCTAAATGAACTCGAACGGCCGAAATCCATCGTACGTCATAGCATATCTATGTGTATTGCTCGTCTCATCATCCTCTTTTCGAAATGGTCTTATGGTCCCAATTCAAAATTCTGATATTTTCTCTACTATTACCTTTTTCCCATTTTTATTTAATTCTTCTTCCATCCATTTAGCAATATATTCTACATCAGTGTCTTCCACCTCCGAAGAACTCAACCCCTAGTTATAATCCGGATATAAAAGCTTATAATCTTTAGGGAACTCATACAAATATACCATATTGAATGTTCAAGAAATGCCCATAGAAGCTAGTAAATCATTAATGAAAACATTATTGTTAATCCGGTTAGCGCTTTGAAAGGCCCGTACTTTCTTGGTTTCAGCTTGGCGTAGGTACCATCGGGAAATCTCTCATTTCTCAAAAATACCATCACTGAGTCTCCTTGAAATTATTTATCTTGTCGATATGAATATGCTGCCGCCTTATAATTTGCATTAGGTTTCTCCAACTTTTGTTCTATTTCATCACGGATTGCTAGAACCTCTTCTGCTCGATGTTCAATAGTAATACTCTTATTATCGTCTTTAGGAAACTTCACTAGATCCGCCACATGGTAAGGAACCTCTATATATAAATAATAGTAAATGAAGACATGCCTGTAGCATTCTGAGCTACGCTATTGTACATAAACTCCACCTAGGGTAGTGCAAGATCCCACTTTTTAGACTTATTTCCACGAACACTTCGACCTATATTTCCATGGATACGATTAGTAACCTCGGCCAATCCATCAGTTTGGGGATAGACAGTGCTACTTCGATTCGAATTTGTTCCAAACAACATTCACAAGGTAATCCAAAAGTTTCCCAAAAACTTTGTAGCCCGATCTGATGTGATAGACTTGGGAACTCTATGCAATCTAACAATCTCCTTGCAAAACAGTTTGGCAATACTTGATGCATCTTAAGTTTTCCAACAAGCTATGAAGTGTGCCATTTTGGAGGACCTATCAACCACCACAAAAAGACTCATTGAGTACAAAGTAATCCCAAAATAATATCCATAGCTAGATCTTACCATATGCCCTGAGGGACGTGAAGTGGTATGTATAACCTAGAATTCTGCACCTAACCCCCTGACACCTAACAAGTATAACATTTTCACACTATAACTCCAACATTGCTCTTCAATTGTGGCCAGTAATACCTAGCTTTCAAATCAGCTATTATCTTTTCACGTTCTAAGTATACACTTAGACCTCTACCCACCATTGATTCCAGATTCACAAACTTTTTCCAAATCTCTTTAAAGTCAATATCATTTGCATATAGTTCTTTTAAACATTTGAACCTAACAATTTCTTGTGATAATGTGATCAATAAGGAAGCTCTCTGACTCAGTATACCTGCAACTCTGCTTGTACTTCCAGATTTATGTTTAATCACAAAAGGAAATTTTCAGATGAAAGTTACCTACCTAGTATGCGTCCTGCTGATACATTTCTGAATATGAATGAATTTTAAGGCTTGGTGATCAGTGAACAACACAAAGACATTTTATACAAGGTAATGTTCCCATTACTTCAAAACTCTCAAAACTGCATAGAATTCATGCTCATGGGTAATCCACTTTTGCCTAGCATCACTTAACTTTTTTGAAAAGAAAGCCATGGGTTTCTACTCTTGACAAAGTATAGCCCCAATACCTATACACTAGCATCACACTCTACCTCAAAGATTTTCTCAAAGCTTGGTAAAACAAATGCTAGAGTTGTTTTAATACCCCGAACTCCATGTTATACATTTGGTTAATATGATTCATACATTTCATGCTAATTACATTGTCATTTGTATCAATTTTCAAATTGCTTTCTCTTGAAATGGTGCATTCACTTATCGAGGCTTTAAGATCTTTATATAGTGATAGTCTTCGATTTTTCGACCATTTTACATTGAGCTATGATAGAAAACTAGGTTAACTAAATTTTGGAGATTGGCTTGGTAAGTAATGGGAATAACAAAAAGGTCGGAGTTAGTATCAACAGAGGTTCAAACTTTCCATTCGAAAGATCAAGGTCCCCTTTAAACTCTTGATAGGTAACTAACATTTTTGGAACATGAGGCATGAAGTGACATGATCGCGTCATAATAATATATGTCTCATATGACGTTATAAATATTGAGGTGCAAATTGTTGAAATCGATCGAGAATCGAGTGTCAATCGGGTAAGTAATTAAATGAACGGTTGAGGAATTAGCTCAATAAAATATTTTGGAAACTTAGGAAAAGTGAAATGGATTGTAAACAAATCAAAATAAGCGAAGAACTTGATTAGTACCTACAAAGATAGATATAAAATTATATTTTTGCTACAAGTGACCATCTCATGCTTGGACACCTCATACTTGGGATATTGTCACTTTAACACCCAATTTCTTTAACATTAAGGTATCAATCTCATGTCCTAATCCCAAAGTATTTAATATAGGATGGATATATATATCTTATAAGTCATAAAAGGATCCAAATATAATGGTAGAAAAGTCAAGTATTGCTACAAAGAAGCCACAACCTGCTTGGTAGTGATGGCGATTTGTCCCGCCCCGCCCTGAATGGGGCAAAAAAACTTGCCCCGTAGTGGGGGCGTGGGGCGGGGCATAAATGGTCGCCCCATCGCGGGGCAGGGGGCGGGGCTTCCTCGCCCCGCCCCGTGAAGAAAAAGTAAAAGAAAAATTAAAAATAATTTTATTTCTAGACAATTCATCCGTTAAAAACTTATTTTAAATTTGTATTTTATTCTCTAATAATAACATAATTCAAAACTTTCAAAATGTAAAATATAAATAAAAAATTTTAAACAGGGCAAAAAGTTGCCCCGTCCCCGCCCCGTGGGACAAGTTGGGGTTTTAGCCAAACGGGGCGGGGCAAGGTGGGGGTGTCCCGCCCCGTTGCCATCACTACTGCTTGGACAGCTCATGTTTGAGGATACTTGTCCTTCAACCACATTTTTTCTTCACCCTTAAGTATCACCAATGAACCCAATCTTTAAGACTACCTGTATATATAGGATATTTAACCCTCCCAAGTAATTCGCAAGTGACCCCAAGTGAAAGAGAGATCAAAGGAAGCAAAAAGAAAAAACATTGGGCAGCTGAATTACTTCACTACTTTGAGGTTGGTATCCATTATTTTTTAGGGATTTATAATCTTAAACATCTGAACTTGCTTGTGATTAGGTGTTGGGGTTATTGATGATTTTATGATAGCAAAATAAGGGCAATTAATTACAAGAAATTGAAAGAAAACTGAAAACTATCGCATGGAAAACTGCCTAATTGGGTGTTGTGGAAAAAGAACAGTTTTGGAAGTTCAAAACACTTTACTTATCACAACTTTATGACATGATTAAATTCATATACATGTTATAGAAATAAAGGTAAAAATTTGGGAGTCATTGGATATGGTTAAAGGGGTGAAAATGATTGGAAAAATAATTGGACGGTGATGGAAAACTGAAAAATATATTCCGTCCATTTACCTGTTTGATTTAGTTTCAACCTTTACACGTCCATTAATCATCTCTTGGGCCTAGAGAATAGATTCTAAGGAGTACTAGGTTGTTGAAAACAATTGGATGACATTGACGTTCATAATTGGACTCGAAAAATAGTGATATTTATGAGGCTAGTTCATACTGACTTCGGTGACTTATAATTATACTTTCGTCTAAATTGTTTTGGTATAAATGGACGTATTTTGGGATTGTGTGTTTTATGGTTATTAAATGGAGGATTGTCTTTAATATTAGATGGTAATACATGTTATTTTTCCACGTTGAGTGAAAAACGAAATTGATATACACTCCATAGAAGCTTGCACACAACAAAGGCAAAAGGTAAGTAAAAATTCATTTCCAACTATAATGCAAGAACCTAGTATTTGTGATATGGCATTGTTGGAATATTTACTTAACTTTGATAAGAGGTTTATTGCACATCATATGATGGTTATGACTGTTGAATATGAGTTTGCGGAACCTATTGACATCGATTTTCATTAAATATGTCATTCATGAGCATTTTTCATCTGCATGCATGACGTGTGATCATGGTCAAAAATTATGCATGTGAAACATGATTTCAAATTGAGTTTTTCTTATAAATGCTTTATTGACCACTACTAGGGCACCAAGGCATGTGAGGCATGCTTATGTGATATGTTTTAGTATCGTAGGTGATTGCAAAGGTAGACATGGGATGGGCCTTTGGTAATCACGCGAAGGTGGACCACTCGAATGTGTCCTTATGATATTATGATTATTGGTGCTGCTAAGTGTGATACTTCTTGGGGGATCATAGAGGTAGTCAGGGGATGGGCCTCTAGTAATCACAAGATAATGATCCACTCGTCGTGTCGATTTCATATTGGTCATTTGATTATTGATTAACGATATTGATATTATGCAAAGTTCTATTCGGTGCATAGTAGGTGGGTCAAGAGCCTAATGAAATGAAATGATTTTGAATCAACTTTGATGAATATTGGAATATGATATATCTTTAGCGTTTTGTTTAAAGCAAATGGCATGGTGTTATATTTCATTATTACTCATACTCACGACATGCATGATTTTTGCTTACTAAGCATTGGCTTATGTAGTTCTTGCATAGTAGGTGAATATGGAACTACATAGAGAGCACAGCTAGCTATGGAGCTCTTACGAGATTTCAGAATTCGATGTACATGGATGACAACCTATAGGGTTATTTTTGGGCTATTGTTTTGAGCTTGTAGTCTGTTGTGTTATATTTTGGGGATCCTGTATTGTATATCCCTTTTGAAATGGCCTGTAGATACGTTTATAACCTAAGAACATGTATATTGGATTTTGGTTATATGATCTTTGGTTTCTTTATACCATATGTTCATCACAAGTTATTAGGAGTTAACAAACGGAGAAGTAATTGTGAAGATGCTTATCATATGAAAAAAAATGTGAAATTCTATATTTAGGACGAGCCATCAGTTTTATTGCCACGTAGATTAATGTATAGTTATCGATATGTGTGGGGATGTGACAGAGTGTGGTATCAGAGCGAGGTTATAATTTTATAAACTATCTATGTACATGATCTCAGAGTACAAAAGAGCACAGCTTACTAGTAAGCTTTATTTTGTTGCATTATTCTTTACATGATTCTTGAATTATATTGGCCAATCTTTATTATAGTTATATTGTAAAAAGGATTACAGTCATTGTGAGAGCTAGAAGTGAATGTAGTGGAGAAAATAGAATTCCAAGGCAAGAAGCAAGTGTCACAGATAATAATAGAGACGTGGTCATTGATAGACTTATCGAACTGGTTGAGCACCAATCACAATAAATTTAGCAATTAATACAACAAAGAGAAAGAGGAGAACAACAAAGAGCTAAATTTGTACAACCACAACAAAGGGCTGAACATATTGAGACAGTTGGAGAAAGATTTAGATAACTAAACCCTCCAATATTTGAGGATGCATTAGATCCAACAATAGCAGATGATTGGTTGAGAACTTTTGAGAATATGTTCAGGTATGTAAGAGTTTTACACGTAGAAAAAATGGTTTGCACATCCTTTATGCTACAAGGCAGTGCTGGACACTAGTGGGATACGATGAGTAGCATTGAAATTGAAAGTGCCACAACTTGGGAGAGATTTAAAGAGTTATTCGTAATAAATATTTTACAGTCCCAATTCGAGCCATGAAGATGAATGAATTCACACAGTAAAAACAATGAGGGATGACAATGGAAGAGTATATTCGTGAGTTTGAACAACTATCCAGATTTGCTACCTACATGGTTAATACTGATGTACTAAAGGTAGAATGATTTCTTGAGGAGCTAAGACCAAAACTATATAGAGATGTAAGCATGGCAAGAATTCAAGGTATTTCATATTCTCAAATTGCAAAAAAGGCATTAGTTGCAGAACAAGTCAAACAAAGAATTAGTCATGCTCAAGAGGCTCGACGACAATTTAGACAAGATCAGGAACAATGTTGCCCTAGAAATGATAAGAAAAGAACATTCCAACGATAGAGTCAGAAGTCTAAGTTTCAGCCGAGACAAGGGCAACAACAGTGGGATTAGGGCAAGCGTTCGAAAATAGACCAAGAAAAAGTCTCAACGGCACAACCGTCTTGCCCTAAATGTGGTGAACAACATACTGGAGCATGTCCTACAGAGACTAGAACATATTATATCCGTGGAAAATGAGACATCTTACTAGAGCATGCCCAGGTAATCCAAACCCTCTGGAACATAAAAAGGTACCAGCCGGGGTGTTTACTATTACAAGATCATATACCGACAGAAATTCATCAGTGGTAACAAGTAAATTCTCTATCTTTGGCATCTCAGAACTTGTACTAATTGATTCTGGAGCTACGCGTTCATTTGTGCCTACTGAGTATGTAAGGAGCTTGGGTAGGATACCTAATATACAAGACGCCAGTTATAGCATAACTATTCCATCTGGAGATTAAAACAAACCAATCTAATTGTAAGATCATGTGCAATCCTTATAGAAAATCACGAGCTCTATGTAGATTTGATTGTGTTAAATATGAGAGATTATAATAATTTTGGGTATGGATTGGCTATCAAAATATCAAGCTACTACAGATTGTAAGAGGAAGTCAGTAACCTTTCAACCTTTGGGAAATGAGCCATTTTCATTCATTGGGATTGGCAAAGGTTTTAGATTTCCAATTATATCGGTATTGAAAGTACAAAGGTTACTAGATAGTGGGTGTGTAGGGTATTTGGTGAGTGTTATGGCTATTGAAGCACAACACAATCCGAATCTTAGTGATATGCTCGTGGTACAAGAATTTCCAGAGGTATTTCCTGATAATTTACCTGGGCACCACCAGATCGTGAGATAGAGTTTGTGATTGATTTAATTCTAGGAACATCTCCAATTTTCAAGGCTCCATATAGAATGACCCCAACTGAATTGAAAGAGTTAAAATTACAATTACAAGAGCTGTTGAATAAAGGTTTTATTAGACCTAGCTTTGCACCATGGGGTACACCAATACTATTTGTTCGTAAGAAGGACGGTACAATGAGATTGTGTATCGATTATCAAGAGTAAAATAAGGTGACAATTAAAAATGAATACCTATTGCTGAGAATTGATGATTTGTTTGATCAATTTCAAGGTGCAGCTGTATTCTCGAAGATTGATTTGCAACCTAGATACCATCAAATAAAGATAAAGGAAAATGATATTTCAAACACAGTAAAAGATATGGTCACTATGAGTTTTTAGTGATGCTATTTGGATTGACAAATGCCCCAACAGTTTTTATGGATTTGATGAATCGGGTAAGAATTATCTTAATAAATTTATCATTGTATTTATTGATGATATCCTTATTTATTCTCATACAAAAGAAAAACATGCTAAATACTTGAGAATAGTCCTCCAGGTCTTAAAGGACAAGCAGTTATATGCCAAGTTTAAGAAATGTGAATTTTTGTTAAAAATAGTTGTATTTTTAGGACACGTAGTATCAGATTAGGGCATATCAGTGGATCCAAGTAAAGCAGATGCTATTAATAGTTGGCCACGACCTACAAGAACTTCAGAGGTCAGAAGATTTATGGGTTTAGCTTGATATTATCATAGATTTGTGGAAGGATTTTCAAAAATAACGTCTTCTTTAACAAAATTAACCTGAAAAAGTACTAAGTTTGAATGGATAGATGCTTGTAAGCAAAGTTTTCAAGAATTGAATAAAATACTAACTTTAGCCCCTATCCTTTCAATCTCATATGGTACTGGAAGTGTTACGATTTATAGTGATGCTTCAAAGAATGGTTTGGGATGTGTATTGATGCAAAATGATAAAATTATTGCATATGCCTCTAGACAACTAAAAGAGTACGAAAATAATTATCCTACACATGACTTGGAACTCACCTCAGTTATGTTTGTACTTAAGATATGGAGGCATTTTTTGTATGGAGAGCGGTGCGAAATTTATACAAATCACAAAAGTCTGAAATATCTATTTACATAAAAGAAATCGAAGATGAGACAAAGAAGGTGGCTAGAGTTGGTAAAGGATTATGAATGTGTTATAAGCTACCATCCTGATAAAGCTAATGTTGTAGCTGATGCATTGAGTAGAAAGTCGATATCCAGTGTTGCAAGTATGATTATGACTCAAAAATCAGAATTGGTAGATTTACAAAAATGGTTATTGAAATTGTATCACAAGGATCTGTTGCAGCTAAACTTGCAGCATTGACACTTCAGCCAAATTTATTAAATAGAATACAAGAAGGGCAATAGGAGGATGATTATTATTCTAAGGTAAAAAAATGATATACATGGTGGAAAAGTTTTAGACTTTCATTTATCAGCAGATGGTGTCTTGCGGTTTGGAGGACAATTATATGTATCTGACACAGAAAATATCCAAGGTAATATTTTATCTGAAGCTCACACAACACCATATTATATTCACCCAGGAGCTACTAAAATGTATAGAGATTTGAAGATGCACTATTGGTGGTCGAACATGAAAGGTGAGATAGCCACATATGTAGGATAGTGTTTAACGTGTCAACAGATAAAAGAGCAGGAACCTTAAAACCATTACCTATCCCATAGCGAAAATGGGAAAGAATCACAATGGACTTTGTGGTGAAATTACTAAAAAAAGACAAAATGATACGATAGTATTTAGGTCATTGTGGATAGGTTAACAAAATCGGTTCATTTCATTTCAGTTTGTTCCACTTATTCCATGGACCAATATGCTCAGCCTTATATACAAGAAATAGTTAGACTTAATGGAGTGCCACTAGCTATTGTTTCAGACACGGATTCTAAGTTTTTATCCCTATTTTGGAAAAGATTACATAAGGGTTTAGGAACGCAGTTATCTTTTAGCATGTCTTATCATCTTCAGACTAAGAGACAATCAGAAAAACCAATACAAATATTGAAAGATATGTTGAGGGCTTGTGTGTTAGACTTCCAAGGCCAGTGCAGTAAATTTTTGTCTTTAATAGAATTTGCATACAACAATAGTTATCAGGCTACGATTGGAATGGCTTCTTATGAAGCATTACATGGTCGAAAATGTAGATCTCCAGTTTATTGGGATGAGATTGGAGAAAAAAAACTATTGTGTCCAAATATGGTCCGTGAAATGGCTGAAGTTGTGACAAAAATACGTCAGCGGATGCAGACTGCTCAAAATCGATAGAAAAGTTATGCAGATCAAAGAATCGGAATATTAGAATTTACTGTGGGGAATCAAGTATTTTCTAAGTTAGCACCAATGAAAGGAGTGATACAGTTTGGAAAGAAAGGAAAACTAAGCCTAAGATATATTGGTCCATTTACTATTACTGAGAGAATTGGAAATGTTGCATACAAACTTGACCTTCCTTCATCAATGTCTCAAGTGCACAATGTGATTCATGTGTCTATGCTAAAAAAATACATTGAAAATCATTCTCATGTATTGAAGAATGATTAGATGGATATAAAACCATATTTGACTTACGAAGAAAAATCGGTAGAGATCCTTCAACGAGAGATAGAGCAACTGAGAAGCAAGAAAACTCCATTGGTTAAGGTATTGTGACGGAATTAGTCAACCGAAGAGGCTACTTAGGAAATAGAAGATGAAATATGGGTTAAATATCCTGAACTTTTTGGTAAACAAATTTCGAGGACAAAATTTTTATTAGGGAAGGATGTAATACCCCGAACTCCACGTTATGAATTTGGCCAATATGATTCATGTATTTCATGCTAATTACATTGTCATTTGCATCAATTTTCTAATTTATTTCTCTTAAAATGGTGCATTCAATTATCAAGACTTTAAGATCTTCATAGATCCCTCGACCTAGTTAGTGAATTTTACATTGAGCTGTGATAGGAAATTAGGTTAAACAAATGTTGGAGATTGGCTTGATAAGTAATGGGAATATTGAAAAGGTTGGAGTTAGTATCGACAAATATTCAAGCCTTCCATTCAGTTGATCAATGCCATTGACATATTTGGGACATGAGACATGAAGTGAAATCGATCGAGAATCGGGTGTCAATCGTGTAAGTAATTAAATGAACGGTTGAAAAAATAGCTCTATAAAATAGTTTGGGAACTCAGGGAAAGTGAAATGGATTGTAAACAAATCAAAATAAGCCAAGGATACTTGAATTGTATCTGCAAGGATAGATATAAAATCAGATTTTTACTACAAGTGACGATCTCATGCTTGAACACCTCATGCTTGGGATATTTGTCACTTTAACACCCACTTTCTTTAACATTAATGTATCAATCTCGTGTCCTACTCCCAAATTATTTAATATAGGATGGATATATATCTTAAAAGTCATAAAAGGATCCAAATATAATGGTAGAAAAGTCAAGTATTGTTGCAAAGAAGCCAAAACCTGCTTGGACAGCTCATGCTTGAGGATACTTGTCCTTCAACCACATTTTTCTTCACCCTTAAGTACCACTCAAGATCCCAATCTTTAAGACTACTTATATATCTCTTAAATAGAACATTTAACGCTTAAAAGTTATCCCCAACTGACCCCAAGTGAAAGAGAGATCAAGGGAAGCAAAGAGAAATAGAAAAAAACAAGAAGCTGGAATTATGGACAGCTGAATTACTTCACTATTTTGAGGTTAGTATCCATTATTTTTTAGGGTCTTATAATCTATTGAACATACGAACTTCCTTGTGATTAGGTTCTGGGGTTATTGGTTTTTATGATGGCAAAATAAGGGCAATTAATTACAAGAAATTGAAAGAAAACTGAAAACTATCACAAGGAAAACTGCCTAATTTGGTATTGTGGAAAAAGAACAGTTTTGGAGGCAGAAAACACTTTACTTATCACAACTTTATGACATGATTACCTTCGTATACATGTTATAGAAATATGGTAAAAATTTGGGAGTCATTGGATATGGTTAAAGTGGTGAAAATGATTGGAAAAACAGTTGGACGGTGATGGAAAACTGAAAAATAGATTCTGTCCATTTACATGTTTGATGTAGTTTCAACCTTTACATGTCCATTAATCATCACTTGGGCCTAGAGAATAGATTCTAAGGAATACTAGGTTGTTGAAGACAATTGGATGACATTGATGTTCTTAATTGGACTCGAGAAATAGCGAGATTTATGGGGCTAGTTTGTAATGACTTCAATAACTTAAAATTATAATTTCGTCTAAATTGTTTTGGCGTGAATGGACATATTTTGGGATTGTATGTCTTAAGGTTATTAAATAGAGGATTGTCTTTAATATTAGATGGTAATACATGTGATTTTTTGACGTTGAATAAAAACGAAACTGATATAAACTCCGTAGGAGCTTGCACACACAAAGGCGAAAGGTAAGTAAAAATTCATTTCCAACTACGATGCAAGAACCTAGTATTTATGATATGGTAATGTTCGAATATTTACATAACTTTGATAAGAGACTTATTGCATATCATATGAGAGTTATGATCGTTGAGTATGAGTTTGCGGAACTTATTGACATAGATTTTCATTAAATATGTCATTCATGAGCATTTTCATCTACATGCACGACATGTGATTGTGGTTGAAAATCTTGTATGTGAAACATGATTTCAAATTGAGTTTTCCTTATAAATATTTTATTGACCACTACTAGGGCATCGAGGCATGTGAGACATGCTTATGTGATATATTTTAGCATCGCGGGTGATTCTTCCTAAGTGATTGCAAAGGTAGATAGCGGATGGGCATTTGGTAATCACAGGAGGGTAGACCACTCGGCCCTTGTGATATTATGATTATTGGCACTGCTGAGTAGGATACTTCTTGGGGGATTATAGAGGTAGTTAGGGGATGGGCCTTTAATGGTCACAAGAGAATGGTCCACTCATCGTTGTCGATTTCATATTGGTCATTTGATTATTGATATTGATATTATGTAGAGTTTTATCTTGTGCATAGTAGGTGGGTCAATGGCCTAATGAAATGAAATATTTCAAATGAAATATTTTCGAGTCAACTTTGATGAATATTGGAATATGATGTATCTTTAGCATGATGTTTAAAGTGAATGGCATGGTGTCATATATCATTGTTACTCAAACTCATGACATACATGATTTTTGCTTACTAAGCATTGACTTATGTAGTTCTTGCATTGTAGCTGGGCATGGAACTACATAGAGAGCACGGCTAACTGTGGAACTCTTACGGGATTCCAGAGTTCGATGTACATGGCTAATGACCTATAGAGCTATTTTTTGGGCTGTTATTTTGAGCTAGTCTGTTGTGTTATATTTTGGGGATCTAGTATTGTATACCCCTTTTGAAATGGCCTGTAGATACATTTATAACCTTCAGAACATGTATGTTGGATTTTGGTTATATAATCTTTGGTTTTATTATACCATATGATCGTCACAGATTATTAGGAGTTATTTCATTTTATCAAATGAAAAAAAAAAGTATATGTGAAATTCTATATCTAGGTCGAGTTATCAATTTCATTTCCACACAGATTAATGTATAGTTATCGATATGAGTGAAGGTGTGACAGTTGTGCACAACTTTTTCTTTGATGATGGCAAAGCTCTTATCTTGGTCATCTCCACAACTGAATCTTTCCTTCCTTAAAACATTCCATGAGAGGTGCCACAATAGTGTTGAAATACTTGATAAATTGTATGTAGAAAGTTGCTAAACCATGTAAATTCCTCACTTCAGAAACTGACTTTGGTGCTAGCAATCTCAAATTGCTTTTGTCTTGTCTTCATCTATATACAGACCATCTTCACCAACCACAAAACCTAGAAACAATAGTTTACATGTATAGAAAGTGCACTTCTTTAAGTTGATGTACAACTTATTTTCTTTCAAAACCTCTAGGACTTGCCTTGCATAAACTAGGTGATCCTCCTTAGACTTGTAAATAACCTGTGACAATTATGTCTCCGTTTGTCAAAATAAACCACAATAAAGGACATAATAAAAGGACGAAGAACCTGGTTCATCAATCTCAAGAAAGTACTTAGAGTATTAGAAAGTCTTCGGCATCACCAACCATTCATAAAGTCCATCTTTGCTCTTGAAGGCGGTCTTCCATTCATCCCCAGGTTTAATATGGATCTAGTGAAACCACTACGAAGATCATTTTTTAGAAGACCTTACAACCCCCAAGCATAGCTAACATGTCCTTTACTTTACTGTTATCTTGTTAATGTTATGACTGTCAACATGCATACGCCACTTTCCGTCTTTTTTTTGTCACTAGAAGGACAAACACTGCACTTAGACTAATACTCTCCCTTATGAATCTCTTCTCAACAATTCCTTAATTTGCTCTCTCAAAATTTCATTATCTATTAGACTCAATCAATAACGACGAAAATTTGGAAGTCTAGCCCCAGGTACCAAATCAATCTGGTGCTAAATATTCCTCATATGAGGTAACTCATTCTACAATTCATCGGAAGCTATTTCTTCAAACTTTGTCAATTATTTCTTATACCTCATACAAAAAACCCTCATTATCCTTATTTGCAATAAAAAGTCCCTTAACTATAACTAGATAAAAGCAATCAGATTCTCTTACAAACTCTGTAATCTCCTTCTCATTACTTATAAGGGTAAGAAAACTCTCAATTCTTTGTTGAATGCACCTCTAGGCCTATTTGAGAGGAACCATAATGATCTTATGACTATCCCATGAAAAGAATACCACATTATCACACTATTTGAGAGTTGAATCCAAATCAAACTGCCATGAACGACCTAATAGAATATGACAAGCATCCATATCTATGACCTTTCTTTACCCAACCAAGTGAATAGGGCTTAGGATAGTTCTCAATTGGTAGTTTAAACAAATTCACCAACCTCTTCGAAACAAAGTTCTCACAACTTTCATTGTTCACAATCACTTCATACACTAAATTCTTGATAGAATAAAACAAACGGAAGATTCGATGATGTTGTCCCTCCTCCTAAGGCGACAAAATGATTCGTTGTAGTACCAAAGTGAACATTTTTACTCCTTTCTCCACAACAAACTCTACTCCCACATACTCATCTTCCACTTTAGTTCTTCTTCTTCGTCCACTGTCTTTGATTCCACCAAATTAAACTACTTTCCTTCGGGATAATTATTGGAATGATGTCTAGGATTTTAGCTTCTATAAAAAATTTCACCCATGGGCTTAGAATACAGATTTGTATTCTGAGGTACGCCTCGAGTCAGACCTCCATTCCCAAACCGACCACTATTGTCAACCTTATTCCTATTAAGATTGGTTGGGGCTTGTTGTAGGGCTTTTCTTTCTCTGAAGGAACAAATGACGATGTTTCGACAGGTTAGGGTTTCCTATATGAAATCATCCTCTTATCAGATTCAATCATCACAACGTTAATAGCTTCCTACAACGTCCAAATATTCCACAACTCAATTCTATCTTGAATGGCCATCTTCAAACTATTGGTATACCTGACTATCCTTTGACTTTCAGATTCTAACAAATTGTTTCGCTCTGTCAATCACATAAATTCATTATTGTAGACTGATATTGTACGACTGCCCTATGTGTATCTTAGGTACAGACGATATAAAATCTATTCATAATCTATAGGTAAAAATCGATCCATTATACACTACTTCATCTTTCTCCAAGTTCGAATCAAACTCTTTCGCTGTTTCGTTCGAGCATTTTATAATTGATCCCACTATACTGTTACTACATATTTCAAATGGACTACCACCATCTTAGTCATCTTGTCCTCTGAAACATCCATAATTTCAAAGAATCTTTCAATCTCTACCAACCAATCCAAGAAGTCCTCAATCTTTATAATTCCAAATAATGGGGGAATATCTATTTTAATTCAATAATCGTCAAAGGTATTTCGATTTTATTATGTGCGATACTTTGAACTCTTCCTTTGACTCTGATTTACTGTCTTCTGGTATATGTCTCCTATTATTTTCTCTTCGAACTACAAGCTCAGCCATTTGTTCATTGTTGATTGTTCGTTGTTCATTCCGCCCATTGTTTCCAGCACCCCTAGAGACAGTTGATGAATCTCTTCGATATGAATAGTAAGATTGTCAATCCATCGATTTGTTGCATCAAAATCAGCCCTAGTAAATGGTATGTCACTCATGTTTATGAATCAAAGATATAAAGACGTAAAAGCAGGTTCTGATACCACTTGACGCAACACAAAACAAGAAATTCAAGTGAACACCTTAAGAATATGAGATTTAGAATGCACCAAATTATTAAGAAAATAAAGTCACATATTTTATTAATAAAAGATAATCAAAACAACGAAATAACCCCTTATTTATAAGGGTTTACATGAAAACGTAGTTTAAAATAACTAAAATTAATGAAAATAAAGTTTAAACAAGCTAAAATTGAGAAGAATTCAAAATAAACTAAATGACAGAAATAGCGCTAAAACTTCAAAATTAGTTTTTTGAGTCTTAAATGAATTCGAATGGCCGAAATTCATCGTACGTCATGGCATGGCCATTTCGAAATATGGAAGCTCTCTCTCTACTATTACCTTTTCTCCATTTTTATCCAATTCTTTTTCAATCCATTCAACAATATATTCTACATCACAAATCCTTTGACTTTAATTTTGATTCTCCTCCTAAATTCACTTGTTTCAACACTCAAACTTGTAGTAAGAGGGAAAATAACTATTTCAGAGGAAAATGTTTGAATTGCATGCTATACTCTTCAAAAAATTGGGTATTTATAAATATTCCTGTAAACTTTGTGGCAATTCGATCATTTAGAGAATGTAACAAATGGTGGATCCATATTGGTTACCTTATAATTGATTCTATTATCAATATCATATTTAATTCGTTAGATCAAGTGTATTAACAACCTTTAGCTAGTCTAGATGAAAGAAAGGTTCACTATGTTGGTGCAAACCATTTTATGTTTCTATTATTCCGAGTGGTCAGAAACTTTGCAGACGTTGGGTTAAATCATGGAACTTAATAATGATGCTGATTGGACATCGAATATTATAGTCTCTTGAAAAAATACTCCAAGGACAACTCAAAATGGTTCCATGACTTATCAAAATTTAATTTTGATGGATCTTCAAGTATGTACTGTCATCGAATTGAATGACTATGCAATCTCTTTGTTAAGGTAGTTTTTTCCTTTACAGCCACCATTTGTCAAAACATTACAAAAAAACAAGGTTCAAGCTAATTTGTGTGATGATGATATAGTTGCTTTTGAAGATCCTTTACTTTTATTAAATACATATCTCGTGTCGAATGTGACTATGAACCAGACAAAGGTAGAGTACGTTGCTACAGTTGGTTCTGTACTCAGGTTATTTCTGGGAAATAAATGAAATAGAGGTTGAAGAAGTTCACAATTTGCTCATCTCCTCTACATATGACTTCATATTATAAGCTCAAAGAATACATGGAAACAAACGCAAAACTAAGCAAGTTGTAACATATTAACTCATTTATCCATCCATTTGTAGTTTCTCGAATGATTAAATGTAAATTATTTGATAGCATCTATCTGAATAATGTTACACATATTATTGGATATGCTATTGATATTAAACCAAATAGGCTCATTGCACCACGATCTGGGAATCAAACATATGTACGTGATATAGTTCTTGTTGATCATAGGTAGTATACGTTCTTTATTTATGTACTTTTATTTTATATTTTTATAGCTTAAGTAAGTTCTTTAACTCTCACTTTTCCTATAGATTTAAGACTCGTCTGTTATAACAATGTAGAATGTATGATGCTTTTGTCGATAAAGAATGTGTTTACATTTGAGATTCTTCTATTAACTATCATTTTTTATGTAGTTTATTACCATTTTTTGAACCCTTGTAATCATTTATCTCAACCTCTAATTATATTTTGATGAAATTACACTCAATTTTGTTTTTTAGCTTCCATTTCAAAAATCAGAATTTAAGTTTATTTTTTCAAAACTCAGATATATACAGCACCCGCCCCACCTATCATTTGCTTCATACCTACCCCAATTTACATATCCAAATTCAAATACCTCTCCACCTTGAACTCGTCGTCCGTTGCCACAACCATTCCAACCATCGCAATCAGAAATGCGAATTCCACTCCGACGATCATCCTTATTTCAGCACATCTTCCCCACCATGGCCAATATTATTTTTCCTACTATGTTGCTCTTGATTAAATATAGATCACAACATTTTATGAGAGATCACAAATTTTTGAAAGATTTCATAAAAATTGTTAAATTTGAAAGTGTATTTTTTCCATGTAATGTTACAGGTACTACTATTCATTGAAGCTTTATCAGACCAATCATAATTAAAGATTTTTATCGAGATATTTGTTGGGAGTATATTAAAGTATAAGATTTTATCCAGAAACGCTCTTAAAATATTTAGTTGTGTAAGGTTACATGAAATAATTTGAACAAACGTTTCACACTGTTTCACATAATAAACGTCTTTAATTTATTTAAATTTTAAAGCAAGTTTAAAGATGCCATGAGATGAGATGAGGAAGTATAATGGGTAGATTTCTATCTTGAAGCCCATTCGGAATTTGCTCGAAAGCATCTTGTAATATATAGGCTTCATTTGACTGTCAATTAACCCAAATCCGATCCATATTTGGCCCAAATTCGATTTAGTTACAAATCCTCGTCATCACTGTTGTAAACATTGATTTGAAAACATCAAAAAATTAAAGAAGAACAAGACAACCAGGGTCGAACCAATTGTTTAAAAAAATAAAAAATAAATAAATGACCAATAAGATTTATAAACACAAATTTGATTAATATAAAATCGAAAACTATATGAATTTCTCTAGAAACGGATCCAGGAATTTATGGCGCATGGACTAAAATTTATAGAATTCGAAGTAATAGATGTATATATGATGTCATGGTCAAATTAATCATTTGGAGTTATTTCGAGGAGATTTTGAAATATAAAATTCATATGCAATATAATTCATATCTATGTTCTTAATAAATTCTTACAAACGGCAAATTAGAAAAATAAAAATGATCAATGATCATTACTACAATGATAATCCAAAAATAATTTATGTTGGCAAGGCAATTCAGGTCATTGACTAAGTGACAAAAGTATTTGCAGCTTCTTGGATTGTACCTTCTAAAACGAGATGAAATGCAAGCAGCATACACTATTACCTCAAAATCAGGTTGCAATTATAGAGAATTTGTGCACTTCCTTAGAAGAATCTAGGCACTGGCTTACTAGACCTAAAATATAATTAGAAAATATATATAAACTTTGGTTCAATTTAAATCCAAATGCACAAGGCAGACATATTTTGGTACTCTTCTCTGTAATTGCAGTATAGCCTAGCAATCTTAAATTAACAATGGAATATAATGCTGTCAACCAACAAAAATTATTCATTATAGTCTAATTGATTCAAAGGTTGTACTTTTCCTTTAACGAATTAAAACCTCCATCATTTAAAACAAGTATAAGAGACTTGATCTTACCCTATAAATGCAGCCTTATTTATTCAAATGGCAAATGTTGTGTTTGGAAAGAAAAGAAGAATCGCTGTTTCGAAAATCAAATAAAGACAATAGCGCAGATTAGGAAAATGTTTTATTTGACTTTGTATAATTGGTTTAATGCCGCGGCTACAAATCCTATAGAATGGTTGCCTAATTTCATGACGTTCCTCTCTTGTTTAAAGTGATTGTACACATTTCGTGTAATCTCTTTTAAAAAATAAAATTATGATTACCTATCAAAAAAAAGGGGAAAGGTTGTATTTTCCATTTTCTAATTAAAAGTTTCAACATTTAAGGCTAGTCTCGAAATGAAAAAAAGGGATCTTCGACTACAAATGTGCATAACCTAGTAATTTTAAATTAAAATCGGAGTCAACAAAAATATACATTATAATTGCTCATGCTCTTCCTAAATATAAATTAGCCGAACACCTAGGTTCCAATCTTCTTTCCCCACCACCAAACTTAAATAAATTTCAGCCTATGCAGTTTAATGAAATTTTCAATAAAATTTTCTAAATCTAACAAAATGATAGTAGTAAAATAATGGAGAAGAAAAAAAATCTAAAAGAGTTACAAGAGATAAAGCTTAGATAACCTATCTTGAAATAACGGAGAAGAAGGCTCCCAGAAATTAAGGCTCTCTCAAACAATTGAGGGTTGGTGTCTGTGATGCTCGATATCGAGAGAGAGAAGAGAGAGAGTTAGAATTGGATATCTAGGTTTGGATCTGGACTAGTGCTAATGGTTTTAATATTGGGTCACTTACAAAAATACTCTTAAAATTAGAAGTGTTTTGAAAAATCATATGAAAAAATTTTTAAAAGTAAAAAATACCGAGTAAAATGAAAAGTGACACTATGTCACTATTTTATTTTATTTTTTTTAAGGAAAAGTGATTGTCACTTTTTTTAAGAAAAAGTGACACAAACTTAAAAAAAAAAAAAAAAAATGTGATACAAACGCTTAAAAAGTGACAAAATTCAAAAAAAAATGATACAAACTCAAAAAAATGACAAACACAAAAATAACATCATCTATTTGTACAACACTAGTAATCATATTCTTAACATAATCAGCATATCCAAGACAATCCATATGAGCGTGGCGACAGTTCTTAACATAATCAGTATGTCCAAGACAATCCACATACTGTTTATGTTAGGAAAATATGACATATCATGTCACTTTTTATCTTATTAAATAAGTAACAAAAGTTTAAAAGGTGACGAAAACTAAAAAAAAAAAAAAAAAAAAAAAGGTGACAAAATGTAAAAAGGTGACTGTCACTTTTGAAAGTTTAGTGTCACATTTTTATTAAAAATTGACATACAATATCATTTTTATTAAAATGTGATGTTTGTCAAAAAGTGATGGAAATTTTAAGAACGTGATTGATAAAAAAATGACAAACACTAAAAAAAGTGACAAAATTTCAAAAAAGTGACAAATACTAAAAAACAGGCAAAAATTTTAAAAAGTAATAAAAATTTCAAAAAGTGACGAATTTAAAAAAATGACACAAATTAAAAAAAAAAGCTACACAGATTAAAAAAAGCAACAGAAAATAAAAAAAAAAGTGACAAACAATCAAAAAAGTAACGTAAATTTAAAAAAAAAAAAAAAAGTGATGAAACTTAGATCAATGTCACTTTTAAAAGTTAAGTGTCACTTTTATTAAAAAAAAAATGACATACAATATCACTTTTATTAAAAAATTATGTTTGTCACTAAAAAAAGTGATATTAATCAAGATGATGATGGGAAAAAGTGTCAATCACTAAAAAAAAAAGTGACAGTTATTTTAAAAAATTGACAAATTCAAAAAAGTGACAGAATAAAAAAGTGACAAACACTAAGTGAAAAAATTCAGAAAGAGTGACAAACAAACAAAAAATGACAAATTTTTTTTTTTTAAAAAGTGATATAAATTCAAAAAAGGTGACAGAAAATAATAAAAAGTAAAAGTGACAAACACTAAAAAAGTGACGAAATACAGAAAAAAAAAAAAGAAAAAAAAAAGGTACATGATGTTACTTTTGAGATCACTTCTTGATCTCAAAAGTAATTTTGTCCATTTCAGAAACAATGGTTAAATGTCCATAAAAGATTTTCATTTTCTCTCTAGTTATCACATCTAATTTCATAAGGTTTGGATTGTTATCATCTCCTTGTTAAATGTCGAGGAGAACAGCACGCGGGCCCATCTTTTTGCCCTCAATTCTATTTATTGTCGAAACATCTATAATAAACACATAAATGATACACCTTTGCTTACAATCATATAGGCAATAGTCTATAACTAAAAAACATTCATAGAAATCAGAAAATCGATAATGAATCTAACTTCCTACAAAAATGGTAACTTGTTTAATATGGGTATCATATAAATTTCTAACTTCAGACTTTAAAGAATTCAAGTATTCAATAGAACTCGAAAAACAAACATTCCCCAACACTCCAAATTTCTTCTAAACAATGGCATTGGTAGCACTGGCAATCATAGGCCAAAGATCAACACACTTCTTTCCAATTGGACCGGTTATGGTAGAATCTACGAGCATAGCAATGATGAATTTTAAAAAAAAGTGACGAAACACCAATTAAACATTGAAATCAATTAAATAAAGTAATAGAAATTAATAAAATAAAAAATTACACAACTACCATCCCTCCTTTTTCTTCATTCAATACCAAGCATCTTTAATTCAATTTATCGACAAAACACCGATCAAAATGTCAAGAGTTAGCACAAAATTCCTCATCCAACTCGGTACTCTCCACACCCTTCAAGTCATCATCACAGTCACTATGATCACCAACAATTGAACTTTCATAACTTGATTCTTGTTCCAATTCGCTACACCATTGATTCCATCAATAAAATTTCAATTTTTTTTTTGGTTTGTTTGTTTGTATAAACATATTGCATAAACCTCGATTCACTCAGAAACCAGAAATGATTTTAGCAATAAAATCCAATTTTCACATAATTTCCCAAAAAAAAAATCACGATTCCATTGAGTAAAACAAAGTGAGCAGACGTCGAAGTAGAAGAAATCAAGTCCTGCGCAAGATGAATACATACATATGCACACGGACATTTACATACAGATACATAAGGGGAAGAAAGCAAAGTCTTTCACGAATCAACAACTCTCTTTTTTCTCAAAAATCTCAGGCAATTGAGTTTGAAGTACGTTGGACTTGAATTCTGATTCAGAGGGTGAAAGGGTTTTTTTTTTGGGACTTTTCTGGAACTTGGGACTGACTTGGGTTTTGGGGGTGGTTTTTGATAGTTTTACACCGTATTAAATACGTTATTAAATTATTTAATTAGTAATAGGGTATTAATCAACTTAGTTAATTTTTCAGTGTATTAGATCTAATTTGCCCTTTAATATTTTTCTTTTGGGCTTGAGCTGTTGTTGATTTTGGACACGGACTGTTGTCAATTTGAACATGGGCTTTAGTTTAATTTTTACATGAACTAATTTTTAATAAAAGGCAGCAAGTGGATTTGGGCTACAGCCCGTGCTAGCCCCTGGCCAGATCCGCCCTAATCTGTGTTTACAAATAAATGGATTGCTACTTATTGAGCGTAAAGATTTTATCAGTGTATGTAAAACATGGACTTTAAGGTACTTGGAGAAAAAAATGAAGACTTTAAGCTTAATTAAAGTTCGTTAAATGCAATTGAAGATAGATTGGATTGCACGGTATTGATGGGAAGCATTAATAGAGTAAATAAAGGAAATTCAGGGGTTCTTGTTGGGAAAATTGAGTGATTTGTGTGTGTGTAAGAATATGATAACATTATAATAAAATAATAAGAATAGAATTAGAATGCAAGTTTTGGGAGTCAGTTGAAGACGCTGTCTTAAAATAGTGTTACATTCCCTTCGTGCAGGTACTTTCGACGCTACACGGCTCAACGATAAAACCTATGTAACTCACAATCAGTTCTCCTTCTATGTGCAGGAGCATAGGGAGATAAGTGAACCAACTTTTATCGAGTTACCAAAACTATATAAAATAATGTAAAAGTATAAACATATTCTATTAATTTATCATTTTCATGTTATGTTTAAAGCCATGAAAATTACTCCCTTTTATAGGGACAAATATAATCCTCACAATCATGAAAATAAATCCAATTTATGTATAAATTATAATCCATTAATCATGAGTTTCAAATTTGTATTAAAATGTAAATTGAAAACTGAAAATTAAAATTACCTTCAATTTTGAAATTTAAAACTTATTAATATTTATGTTACAACAATCATCCACAAGTTTTAAACTTTCATAATAAATAAACATATGTTATATAGTGGCAACATTATACTGTGTAATAAGTGTATGTGCCTTTTGGACTTGAACCCCACATAGTGATAACAATTTCCATTTGAAGGAACTTTAATAGATGAAGCATTGAATTAGGTCCCTTTGACCAAATTTCAATTGTTCTACACAGCGGGTAGCGCTTTTTAATAGCCATGCACTCTAATCTTGATTCTAATAAGAGTCTCTAAGGAATAGCATAATCCCATAACCATGGTCTCATAGCAACTTTTACATAGATGAGTCTTCTAAAGTTGCATGTGACCCATACTTCGCGAAAATTTTCACTTTGGTACTCATTCAAAGTTAAAGCCTTCCTAACATCACGGTTATTAGCACTATCATTATAGAGATGAGCACAAATAATATAGTGCTATTACAAATCACGCAATACCAGTTGTTTTTACCACATTAAACCTTCTTTATGGAATCTCTAATTACAAAGGTTGGTTTACTCTAGGAGGTGAATCCCTTATGGAACCAGATTCCTTTCATATCGCTTATCTTGTTTCCCATAAAGATAGGTTGAAAAGAATCCTCAGTTAAATTTGAAACGCTAGACATAATTTTCCAATGAAATTTCTCCAAATAATGAAATTGTTTTTTTTTTTTTTTAATAGTTTGTTTGTCTGCAAAAAACTGTGACAAATGAAACGTGCGCAAATTTTTAAGCATATCAAAAAATGAAGTTCATGAAAAGTTCATCTAAATAAAAGAGAAACAAAACTTGGCCTCCCAATTCATTTCATCTGCAATGGTTTGTCAGTGTTTACAAAAGAATTTCCAAATAATTCATAGCCGAACAAAAGAAAACTGCATAATCATTTTTCTCAATATGCGTCTTTCACTTGACTTCATGTATTAGATATGCTTCCAGACTTCTTAGTTTTCCTTCATTTATCTAGATTTTTGTTTTCTCTTTATCCATTTGTGACAAAATCCACCACAACTTCATTATATCAAGTCAAACGTTCAAAGTTAGTAACGAATAGTAACATGAATTTGGTAGTTACATAGTCCCATTTTCAATATTTTTAATCAACAAAATTATTAAGATTGATAAAATAGCAGGAAAAAGAAGTAAATGATACATAAAAATGTATTCTAAACGAAACCCCAAATTAAAACTCCAAAACAAAGAGGAGAGAGGGTTCAAAACTAACAAGCTGATATCATAAATCGATAAAATTTACGTTATGAACACATCGTCACAACGATCGGAAGGGTCTTTGGAAATTCATCAAGATTAAAAAGGTCGACAACCCACAAAAATATATATAATTACACAGAAACAAAAAATTAACAATATTTTTTACTAGCATCAAACAATTCAACTGATATTTGAGCAAGAAATCAAGAACTTCAACGGATTATATGAAACAATTAGGAATTACACAAAGAAAGTAAAGACCCAAGAATCTTGATCAGTTGACAAAGTGATCGATGTGATAATAACAGTGGTTAGCAAGTTTGGAATTGGATGCTTTTGTTGAAGTGGAATAAAAAAAATAAAAGAAACTCGGTTTTTGTACAAAGATTTTTCAGCCAAGCTGTAAAGAATATAGCATATTTTGTTGACATGTAGTTCTAATTGTCAAAAGCCAAATGGCCGCTTTTGGATTTTAAAGAATTCTTTGCCATTGATGCTTTTCGTGGTTTTTGTCAACTTTTTTTTTCTTTTTCTTCTTCCTTTAAAAAAAAAAAAAACTAGAAACATGCTTTTACATCATTTCTTTTGCACACTCTACCAAGATAAACATGGAAACTAAAGGAAAAGACTATTAATATTAAGTTCATCATAAAACTAAATTCAGATATATCAAAGAAGAAAGATACATTTATTGACTAAAGGTCACACTTACATTTTAACTAAGATAAAAGTTTATTTATACACGAAGCACACATTAATCAAGCATCACATGAAACACTTCATTGTTTGAAGATTACCATAAAATCATCTACACCCAAATCATGGAACAAGACTATAGATTGTTAGGAAAGTTGAATGATTTTTTAGTAAATAAATTATTAATTAAAATAATAAATTAAATGACATAAACTTAATTCAACAATAATTCGTATATATGATAACAATATAATTCAATAATAAGAAGAAAGTTAGAATGTAAGTATTGTGAGTCACGTCGAAGAAGCTGTCATAAAGTCGTACTGCTTCTCCTTCGTGCGAGTACTTTTGGTATTACACGACTCCAAGATAAATCCATGTGGTTCACAACCGGTTCTCCTTTTATAAACACAATCATAGGGAGATAAGTGAACGAACATTTATCGAATTGCCAAAACTATATATAATAATATAAAAGTGTAGAATATAATCTACCAATTTATCCTTTTCATATTATGTTTAAAGCCATGAAAATTACTCTCTTTTATAGGACAAATATAACCCCCACATTCATGAAAATAAATCCAATTTATGTATAAATTGTAATCCGTTAATCATGAGTTTCAATTTTGTTTAAAAAAATAAAAATGTTTGCGAGTGTCCAACTGTTGTATGCAAACTGTTGTTGGTGAAAAATCTGTATGAGCATTTTTCAATTTTGTTTTATTTTCAAAGGAATTTTGGCCCTTTCGAGCACACGATTTTCAAGATGTTTTGGACAATATATAAAGATATATTTTGGGTCAAATGAAGGAAGATACCAAATAACAGAAATCATATAAAGGAATACCATACCATAAAAAGAGAAGGATACTAGGGTTTCAAGAATTGGGCGTGAAGAAGGCTAATTATTGGTGCAGAAAAAATATCTTTTTCTCGTTCTTTTTTTAATATGATGATGTAATCCAAAATCCTTTTGTGTTTTCCTTCTATTATGATGTGTAAATAAATTAGTAGTTGGGACAAACTATGTCACTTAGGTTTGCACATTTAATTTTGATTCTCAAGCTTCTTGTGCTTAATTGTTTCATATATTGATTTTATTTTTACACTTCATGCTTTGATATAATTGGCCATCATTTCATTAATTCGTAAAGAGATAACAGTCAAAGAGGTGAATTATACATTTTGACTGTGTGGTAAAATTTGACAATTAGATAAAATGTGGAGATACACTTTTAGTTTTAGCCCCTATTGAGCCTCTATTTTGTAAAACTCATCTTACTTCAAATTCATTTTCAATCGAGCACAATTTTAGAATTAAACTAGAGAGGCAAGATTAAATGGGATAACTATGTTGAAATCATGGATCGCAATGCTTTAGTCATTGTATTCAATAATTTATCTCCTATCCAAAGAAAACATGTTTGTACAATTATTTTTACTTTCTTAGTTAATATTAGCTTTAATCAAAAACTTGCGATCAACGTTTATTTTCTTCAACTGCAAGAAGTTAGATTAATTGTTAAATAGATAGTCCCTGTGAAAATAATAATCTGAAGTCTTTATATTTAATTTACTAATCATAAAACAAAGATTAACCTTGTTACATCTTCTTGATAGGAAAGTTTGTTGTTGTGTTTGGAAGTCTATGGTTTCAAGTGCAATTTTGAATAGCATTAACAATTATAATAATAAATAAAAATTACATTTTAAAAAACTTGAGGAAAATTAATTTTGGAGTCGAACTTTGTAATTTGACCTAAATTCTTTTACTACAAAAAATTTAATTAGATCTTGAACTTAATAAGATTTAACCTAAAGAAATTTCGTTTGTGGGCCGAGACCAATTTTGATCCGACCCGATTAACTTGGGTCAAGTTTACATCCCTAAATTGGACTGGATAGTGGATAAGCTCCATAAAGGGCAACTATGCACCTAGGTTAAAAATTGGAATAATGCGTTATTGATTAGTTCTAAAGATTAATTAATCGATTAATCAAATGATAAAATAAATAGGTAGTTTTGTCAAAATTTGACTGTTGACAACAGACTGACTCCGAGTTGAAGTTTATAAAATATAAAAATAAAAAATAAAAATGAAATTGTATTGCCTCTAACCATGAATCACGTGATAGCACGTGCATCGATCTGAATTAACATTTGATCCTTCATTGTTTGGTCTTCATTTTTTAAAGTTCATTTTTTCTTTTCAAATGTATTTTCTACCA
>NW_019233544.1:171133-176108 GCF_002742605.1 Olea europaea var. sylvestris
TAACTCTATGACAAAGATTGTAGAACTAAGTCAATACTTAGTTCACAGTTAATGATTGAACTCAGTTGAGACACTTCTCATGTTAATCATCTTCAGTACATGAGAATTGACTGAAGATTCTTTTGTCACTTTATATCGGTATAATTGTTTGAAAGTCTAATATCCTTCCAGACATGATTATTATCATACAACTCTTTGTAATGAAAAATTATGTATTAACATTTGTACTCTCAAGTTGATTTTGTAACTCAGGTGACATAGTTACAGGTATCACATATGTGGCAGTACTATTGTCATCACTGCGTTTATTACAGCAGCCACTTCTTCCTTAATCAAGTTATCGCCAGGTGTCTCTGGAAAATGGCTACTTAAGGACAACTAACTTTCTCATGCTTGAAAACAATTCTCAAATTACAGTGCCAATCAAAAGATTTAATTTGGTTGTTGGCATCCAGTATGCCATTTAAAACATATGGTTACTCACAATTCAATAAATATGAATGACGAAAAGAAAAAGAATAATATATAAAATGCATCAATTAATTTAACATTGACTTTTATTAAATTGATTATGCTCCCACTGTTTAATTCAAATTTATGACCCTCTCACATAAATTTATGGAGTCCATACTCGACTCCCAATGGGTTGGGATCCCATCTGTTATACTAAGACCTTGAGTGTATTCAACAAGCCTTAATATAACATTTGGGTAGATGCTATTATCAATTATATCTCCATACAACTCCAAAATCATTAAGCTGACAATTCTTTGTCTTCACACATCTTATGTGTTAGCTTAACATGCTTCTAAAATTTATTTCCTTGAGTTTACTCAACAAAAGATAAATTTTAGTTAAGTCAAACCCGTCATTCAGAAATATCAAATATTTCATAGTGTCAAACATATCTCTAATAGACCAACTTTGAGTGTACTCAACAAGTTGAGACGATTTGGGACTCTGATTTTTCACTATAATGACGAAAGGCGATTATAAATGTGACTTAATATTTTATGGAGAGATTTTGCATTCAGAGGTCTCATTGTAATAGTAATATATATTTTATTATATATCTACCATGCAAATAAATATATATAACATAATATAATAGTGTGGACGATAATGGACTTTTACTATCTAATCTTCCCGAGCCATAAGGAAGACTAGTTGATCAATTCCTAGGGGGTATTACACTGATTAATATCAATGCGCCATCTCCATGGTCTCCTCCTTTATTGTTTCTTCAATTAGTCCAATTACAACATGTATCCTATACTAGTTGGCACACAGACCTAAATAAAATTGGACTCGTAGGCCCACAACAATAATAACAATAACGAACTCGCAGGTCGAAAATACAACAAGAATAAAAATTAACCATTCAGCACATCCATAGGGTCGAGTCCATAATCGTCCACTAATAATACATTCATCACATAAATGTATACCTATATAATATCTAATATTATATACAAATTAGTTTCAAGTTTCTAACAATTAAGTCGTCTAAACTCTTTTAGACAAAAGGATCAGAACATTTAAATAATTAATTAATCATATTAACCAATTATTTAATTAACAGGCATATTTAATTAAATATCGAATTAGAGTCCAACTCTAATTCAACAATTATAGGGCGAGATAATTTAATTAAAATCAAATTTTAATTAAATATTAAATTAGAGTCAAACTCTAATTTCAAAATTTAAGGCAGTTGAATTTAATTAAAATCAAATTTTAATAACAAAATTAGAGTCTAACTCTAATTCCAATAATTAAAGGCGAATTTATTTAATCAAAATCATATTTCAATTAAATACCAAATTAGAGTTCAACTCTAATTTCAAGAAGAAATTTAGGGCGAGACAATTTAATTAAAATCAAATTTTAATTAAATTTCAAATTAGAATCCAATTCTAAATTCAATAGCGTATTTGGGTGAAAAATTAATTAAAATCAAATTTTAATTAAGTATTAAATTAGAGTCAAACTCTAATTTAAATTGAATCAATATTTTAATTTAGGATAACATTCCTAAATAAAATAAAATTCAATATAGGGTCAAGTTTGATATTTAAGTTAAAATCATATTTTAACGAAAATATAAAAGTCATCAATTTTAAATAAAATTTTAATTTGGGTCAAAATAAAAACATGGGTCAAACCCAATTAAAAACATAATTTTAAAACCCATTTAAAATTTAAATTCAAAACCCATTTTGAAATTTGCAAATTGATCCAAGTTTAAAATTAAAAGATGGTCCTTCAATTAACTTAATTGCGTGATAAGTCCTCCAATTAAAAATTGCAAAGTCACCCTTCTCATTTAATTGCAAGCAGGGGTCCTTAATATGAAGTATTGCCAAAATGACCCTCAATTAAAAATTAATAATTTGAACCCTAATACCATATTTGCAGGCGGGGGCCTGCAATTTCAGAAATTGCAAACGAGGCCTCCGCCTCCAAAACGTCCAAAAACTGTGTGTAAACCCTAGATTTAATCCTTCGCCGACGCTCCTTCTTCTTGGTTTTTAGGGGGCGATGACTTCCCTTTTTGCGGCCAGAAGCCGTCGCTAAAATAGCGATGGCTTCTTGCCGCCAAAGCATAGGAACGCCGCGTTGCTTCAATCTGCAGTGACTGCCGCTGCCCTTTTTAGCGGCTGCGTGGCCGCTGCAACACAACAGTAGCGCGCTGTTGCAACTCCTTATCTCACGCGACAGCACCACCGCGCATTAGCACCGCTCCTCAACCGTAAAAAAAAAAAAAAAATTATTATATTTTCATATTCCAATCCAAAAAATAATTTCTATTCAAAATCTAATTCTGAATATCAAAAATTGTTTATTTCGTTAATTGCTAAAACAAAAAAAATAAAATTAACATTTAATTGTTCCAACATGCAAAACAATTTCTAACAAACACAAAGTAGTCTTTGATACCACTGTTGGGAATCTACTTATACATGCACATCGAAAAATTAAAATTATTTCGATTTCCACTGAGAATCCCTTTGTATTTAGATAGAAACCGTGATAAAAAATTGTACCTTTGAAGAATTCTGCAAATCTTTTACTTTTCTTTTCGTTCCAGCAATCTTGATTCGCCACCCATAACTGTTCAATTGTCTAGCCTCCAACGGTGATCCACACAGAGAACAAAATTGCAGCTACCAGAGTTTTCCTTTTGTGCCAGCAAGAATAATGAAAATCATATGGATCTCAAACCCTAACCATGTATTTATATAAACCCAAAAGGGCTTGGCTCGATCCAGTCCAATATTTAATTAATCCATTTAATTAAATCTGGTCCGTGAATTAATTAATCTAATTAATTAATTCGGGAATATAAATAACAAATCCAATTAATTAATTTATCCAATGATTGTTAAATTAACCAATTGACAATTTGCAATCTTCCAATTGTCTTTTGTGTGCGACCCATTAGGTTCCGGACTACGATGCCTAACGACGTGAAATATTATTTTGATATAATCAAAATTGATAAATTAAAATATCCTTTTAATTTATCGTCAATTCACACTCGCTGTCCCTGATTGACACCTAGCAATGTGTCAGGGCAATACATGTGACGGGAAATGTCATGTGGTGTGACAAAATCAAATTCGTTCGTTACCGTGAAATTATAATCCCTTCGTCAACATTCGATCAATTACGATATATGACAGTGTCAATTTCGATCATCGATCATATCTTTCACTCCACTATTAAGTCAATATAAGTCGAAAACTCATTTTCGACTTATGAGTATACCTTGGTCAAGGATTTCATCATCGACTTAATTGAATGAAATGCAGATTATAATATCCTACTATCTAAGAGTGACGAATCCTTTATTGGTCAATCACAACCTTCATATGATTCTTGACGTACCCGAACGATGTCGTATTAGCGGCCATTTGCAGAGCAACATCCAATAACGCCAAAGTATAACTGTCCTCATATAAGGTACCATAACGACCTCAAGTCAAATGACCAACTCCACTACCGAGCGTTAGAGATTAACTACTGACATTCAGATAGTTATTCATGTGGAATCTCTCGGCGGGTCTCCAATGTTTTGTTCTATAACAAAACATCCACGTGTTCATTTAAGTGTCACCACACTTTAGCTTGTGAGATCAGCTACTTACTTCATAAGTAAGAAATGTCACACGTGATGGTCTATCTGTAATAACGATATTCGTTTCTCGTTATTACTTACGACCATGGATGATTTAAGATTCAATCAGATGTAATTTGTATCTCACAATCACAACTCCTTGTGATTAACAAATTACGAAGATTTGAATCTACGGACTCTATTATTTATTTAATTGTCTATTAATTAAATAATAGATCTGCCATTAAATTGCATTAATTATATATCAAAAGTATTTATGTCCAAAGTTGATTGGACCTAGGGTATAATACTTACAGAAATTACACTGGAAGTCAATTTCTGGATTTGCATTTACAAAAATGTCACTTTTTAAAGTTTTTGCAAAATTGTCAATTGTAGACATTTTTGCCCCTCTGGATAATTTAAATGCCTTACACGTCCTTCATTAAATGAGATGTGACTAGATGAAAAATTGTACAAAAATTGTGTAAATGTCAGGGATGAAATGACTCATTAAATGAGCTTGGGCATGTCCCTTATGCCTGTTACATATAGTGTATTTTTTGTACTCCAGTTCAAGTGTCGAGAATGACAGAAACAATCTATTGGGAACGATATTTGAATTGTCGGGTTGTCCTGCAATATATTGTTTATGGATCCGTATTTTACTTGAGAAGTTGAACATGTAATTTTAAACGTCTGCAAACGATAATGGAATGATAGTGACGATGTAAGTTGAAGATAAAACATATAAGTTGATAATGAGCTAGAGAATATCGTAAGTTGAAAATACTGTTAAGACAGGAATGCACACTTCAGTGAAATTTTCAGTTTATAAGCATAATATGCTATAAA
>NW_019233545.1:0-2496 GCF_002742605.1 Olea europaea var. sylvestris
AGTACTTTTTGGAAATGTAGCGACCGTTTTGGATTGAACTCACAACTTCGTCGTGACGTACGAGGGATTTTAGCGAGTTTTCATAAGAATGAGCACTCGCATATTTGGAATGCTGGGATAGTCATCGTACGGAGAATTGAGCGTAACTTTTGCACACGGTGTCCATTTTGGGCCCATAAGTACTTTTTGGAAATGTAGCGACCGTTTTGGATCTAACTTAAGACTTCATTGTGACGTATGAGGGATTTCGGCCATTTTTCGAAAGAATGGGCACTTGCACATTTGGAACGCTTGGATAGTCGGCGTACGGAGAATTGAGAATAACTTTTGCACACGGTGTCCGTTTCGGGCCCATAAGTACTTTTTGGAAATGTTGCAACCGTTTTGGATTGAACTCACAACCTCGTCGTGACGTATGAGGGATTTTACCGAGTTTTCAAAAGAATGAGCACTTGCATATTTGGAATGCTGGGATAGTCGTCGTACGGAGAATTGAGCGTAACTTTTGCACACGGTGTCCGTTTTGGGCCCATAAGTACTTTTTGGAAATGTAGCGACCGTTTTGGATCTAACTTAAGACTTCATTGTTGCGCATGAGGGATTTCGGCCATTTTTCGAAAGAATGGGCACTTCCATATTTGGAACGCTTGGATAGTCGGCGTACGGAGAATTGAGCATAACTTTTGCACACGGTGTCCGTTTCGGGCCCATAAGTACTTTTTGGAAATATAGCGATCGTTTTTGATTGAACTTAAGACTTCGTCGTGACGTATGAGGGATTTTAGCGACTTTTCAAAAGAATGAGCACTTGTATATTTGGAACGCTTGGATAGTCGGCGTACGGAGAATTGAGCATAACTTTTGCACACGGTGTCCGTTTCGGGCCCATAAGTACTTTTTGGAAATGGAGCGACCGTTTTGGATTGAACTTAAGACTTCATTGTGACGTATGAGGGATTTTGGCCATTTTTCTAAAGAATGAGCACTTGCATATTTGGAACGCTTGGATAGTCGACGTACGGAGAATTGAGCGTAACTTTTGTACACGGTGTCCGTTTCGGGCCCATGAGTACTTTTCGGAAATGTAGCGATCGTTTTTTATTGAACTTAAGACTTCGTTGTGACGTATGAGGGATTTTTACGACTTTTCAAAAGAATGAGAACTTCTATATTTGGAACGCTTGGATAGTCGGCGTACGGAGAATTGAGCGTAACTTTTGCCCACGGTGTCCGTTTTGGGCCCATAAGTACTTTTTGGAAATGGAGCGACCGTTTTGGAATGAACTTAAGACTTCATTATGACGTATGAGCGATTTCGGCCATTTTTTGAAAGAATTAGCACTTGCATATTTGGAACGTTTGGATAGTCGGCGCACGGAGAATTGAGCGTAACTTTTGCACACAGTGTCCATTTCGGGCCCATAAGTACTTTTTGGAAATGTAGCGACCGTTTTGGATTGAACTCACAACTTCGTCGTGACATATGAGGGATTTCGGCCATTTTTTGAAAGAATGGGCACTTAAGTATTTGGAACGCTTAGATAGTCGGCGTACGGAGAATTGAGCGTAACTTTTGTACACGGTGTCCGTTTCGGGCCCATGAGTACTTTTTGGTAATGTAGCGATCGTTTTCGATTGAACTTAAGACTTCGTCGTGACGTATGAGGGATTTTAGCGACTTTTCAAAAGAATGAGCACTTGCATATTTGGAACGCTGGGATAGTCGTCGTACGGAGAATTGAGCGTACCTTTTGCACACGGTGTCCGTTTTGGGCCCATAAGTACTTTTTGGAAATGTAGCGATCGTTTTCGATTGAACTTAAGACTTCGTCGTGACGGATGAGGGATTTTAGCGACTTTTCAAAAGAATGAGCACTTGCATATTTGGAACGCTGGGATAGTCGTCGTACGGAGAATTGAGCGTACCTTTTGCACACGGTGTCCGTTTTGGGCCCATAAGTACTTTTTGGAAATGTAGCGATCGTTTTCGATTGAACTTAAGACTTCGTCGTGACGGATGAGGGATTTTAGCGACTTTTCAAAAGAATGAGCACTTGCATATTTGGAACGCTGGGATAGTCGTCGTACGGAGAATTGAGCGTACCTTTTGCACACGGTGTCCGTTTTGGGCCCATAAGTACTTTTTGGAAATGTAGCGATCGTTTTCGATTGAACTTAAGACTTCGTCGTGACGGATGAGGGATTTTAGCGACTTTTCAAAAGAATGAGCACTTGCATATTTGGAACGCTGGGATAGTCGTCGTACGGAGAATTGAGCGTAACTTTTGCACACGGTGTCCGTTTCGGGCCCATAAGTACTTTTTGGAAATGTAGCGACCGTTTTTGATTGAACTTAAGACTTCGTCGTGATGTATGAGGGATTTTAGCGAGTTTTCAAAAGAATGAACACTTACATATTTGGAATGCTGGGATAGTCGTCGTACGGAGAATTGAGCGTAACTTTTGCACACGGTGTCCGTTTTGGGCCCATAAGTA